>NC_041392.1:206264381-206339113 GCF_002162155.2 Triticum dicoccoides
AATAATGAGGATTAGAGGAACTAGGTCAAGCTCTGATTGATCAACTAGGATCAGCTCAAAGTAGAAATAGAGAACTAGAGGAGCTCCAAAACTTGCGTATTTGAAAGTGCCCAAAGACTCCAGTATATATATATATATATATATATATATATATATATATATATATATATATATATATATATATATATATATATATATATTGGAGGGGGGATGGGCGCCACAAGGGGGGAAGGACTCTCCTCCCCCTCCCCAATTCGGCCTCCCAAAGGGGGAACGGGGGGCACCTCCCCTATTTGGCCTTGGTGGCCTAATTATCCCTCCACCTCTTGGCATTTTAAAACTCATTGATATTATATTAAATATAAAATCATCCTAATAAATAGTAGAGCCAATTATTATTAATTTAACACCACCAGAATTTTTTTCACCTATATGTTATTTATCGATAATACCCGGTATTGCCTGATAAACTCCAAAACCCTTCGAATGACCCCAAAACGCTTTCGGCTCCTCTCGAAACTATTCCGAATATTAATGAAACAACTCCAAAAACAAGTGCTCGATACTCTCATCCTACTAACACTCAGCAGATCATGATTGCCTTAAGCTTGTGACCCTATAGGTTCAATAACACATAAACATGAACAAAACTCCAGCATTCAATGACCGACAGCGGAACCGTGGACGTCCATGTTGATCCCTATGATTACATGAATGGCATTCGAGTGAGACTTTGGTTATCATGTGATGTACCCTTTGCTTCATGTATCTATAATTTTTGATTGTTTCATGGTATTATATTATCAATCTTAGATACTTTATATGATTTTTATACTATTTTATATCATTTTTGGGAACTAACCGACTAACCCAGTGCCTAGTGCTAGTTGCTGTTTTCTGGTTGTTTTTGGTTTTCCAGAAAATTTGTACCAAACGCAGTCCAAATGCTACAAACCTTTTTGATGATTTTTTTCTCGACATAAGAGACCCTAGAAGCTTTGAGAGGAGACCAGACGACAAACAAGGAGATGGCAAGGCAACAGGCGCGCTAGGGGATGCACCCTATTATGTTGTGAGCCCCACGAGGCTCCGTATAACCTAATTCCACCTCTATAAATTCTCAAATATTGGGGAAAACTCAGTGAGCCACCCAAAAAACTTTTTCTGCCGCCGCAAGTTTCTGTTCTTCCGTGATCCCATCTGCAGGCCTTTTCCTATACTCTATCGGAGGGGGAACCAATCACAGATGGCTCTACATTTGTTGCCTTCCGATGACGCGAGATTAGTTCACCACATACCTCTGGGTCCGTACCTAGTAGCTAGATGGCTTGTTCTCTCTCTTTGATCTTCAATACAATGTTCTCCTTGGGGTTTCAGGAGCTCTATCCGATGTAATCTTCTTTTAAGGTGTGTTTGTTGGGATCCAATGAATTGCGGGTTTATGATCTGAATATTCATGAGAAGTAATTGAGTTTTTTCTGAACTTTATTCTGCATGATTGTTATAACTTTGTATTTCTATCCGGCCTATCCATTTGGTTTGGCCAACTAGATTGATTTATCTTCAGTGGGAGAGGTGCTTTCTAATTGGTTCAATCTTGTGATGTTCTATATCCTAGTGACAGGAAGGGCCAAGACACGTATTTGTACTATTGTCATTAAGGATAAAATGACGAGGTTTATTCATACTGATTGGGTTTACTTTGTCTACATCATGTCATCTTGCTTAAGGTGTTACTCTGTTTTTATGAACTTAATACCATAGATGCATACTAAATAGTGGTCGATTGGTGGAGTAATAGTAGTACATGTAGGCAGGAGTCGGCCTACTTGTCTTGGTCACGATGCCTATATACATGATCATTGCCGTGAATACATCAGAACTATGCGCTTTCCTATCAATTGCCCAAAAGTAATTTGTTCACCCATGATGTTTTCTTGAACTACGTCGGTATTTCCCCAAAGAGGAAGGGATGATGCAGCACATCAATGGTAGGTATTCCCCTCAGTGATAAGACCAAGATTATTGAACCAGTAGGAGAACCACGCAACACTACATGAACAACACCTGCACACAAATAACAAATACTCGCAACTCGACATATTAAAGGGGTTGTCAATCCCTTTCGGGTAACGGCGCCAGAAATTGGCAAACGGACGTGAGAGAGTTCTAATAATTTGATAGATAGATCTCACGGGAACGCGAGATAAAATAAATAAGTAAAAATTGCAGCAAGGTATTTTTGTATTTTTGATTTAACAGATCTAAAAATAAAAGCAAATAAAAATAGATCACAAAGGTAAATATGATAAAGAAGAGACCCGGGGGCCGTAGGTTTCACTAGTGGCTTCTCTCAAGAAAAATAGAAAACGGTGGGTAAACGAATTACTTTTGGGTAATTGATAAAACTTCAAATAATCATAATGATATCCAAGCAATGATCATTATATAGGCATCACGTCCAAGATTAGTAGACTAACTCCTCCTACATCTAATACTATTACTCCACACATCAACGGCTATCCAGCATGCATCTAGTGTATTAAGTTCATGGGGAAACGAAGTAATGCAATAAGAATGATGACATGATGTAGACAACATCTATTTATGTAGAAATAGACCCCATCTTGTTATCCTTAGCAGAAACGATACATACATGCCGGTTCCCCTTATGTCACTGGGATCAAGCACCGTAAGATCGAACTCATCACAAAACACCTCTTCCCATTGCAAGATAAATAGATCAAGTTGGACAAACAAAACCGAATATCAAAGAAGAAATGTGAGGCTATAAGAAATCATGCATATAAGAGATCAAAGAAGACTCAAATAACTTTCATGGATAAAAAGATAGTAGTGGCCAACACTCTAGCCAGATTGATTTCATCCTCTCAAGAAGAGAAGATAGGCATGCGTGCCTAGACTGTAAGGTGATACCTAGAGAGAGTGTTGTACCCCAGCATAAGCTGGTGGTTGCTGACTTCCGCTTTCGGATTCGTGTCCAGCGGGATAAGCGTGCCAAAGTTGCTAAAATGAAGTGGTGGAAGCTCAAGGGGGAGGTAGCTCAGGTGTTCAAGGAGAGGGTCATTAAGGAGGGACCTTGGGAGGAAGGAGGGGATGCGGACAATGTGTGGATGAAGATGGCGACTTGCATTCGTAAGGTGGCCTCGGAGGAGTTTGGAGTGTCCAGGGGAAGGAGAAGCGAAGATAAGGATACCTGGTGGTGGAATGATGACGTCCAGAAGGCGATTAAAGAGAAGAAAGATTGCTTCAGACGCCTATACCGCTATAGGAGTGCAGACAACATAGAGAAGTACAAGATGGCGAAGAAGGCCGCAAAGCGAGCTGTTGGTGAAGCAAGGGGTCAGGCATATGAGGACCTCTACCAACGGTTA
Organism: Triticum dicoccoides; assembly: GCF_002162155.2. Lineage (NCBI taxonomy): Eukaryota > Viridiplantae > Streptophyta > Magnoliopsida > Poales > Poaceae > Triticum > Triticum dicoccoides. The sequence continues at coordinate 206,267,777 of NC_041392.1, forward strand.
GGCACGAAGGAAGGTGAAAGGGACATCTATAAGATGGCGAAGATCCGAGAGAGGAAGACGAGGGACATTGGCCAAGTCAAATGCATCAAGGACGGAGCAGGCCAACTCTTGGTGAAGGACGAGGAGATTAAGCATAGATGGTGGGAGTACTTCGACAAGCTGTTCAATGGGGAGAATGAGAGTTCTACCATTGAACTAGACAACTCCTTTGATGAGACCAACATGCGTATTGTGCGGCGAATCCAGGAGTCTAAGGTGAAGGAGGCTTTAAAAAGGATGAAAGGAGGCAAGGCGATGGGCCCTGATTGTATCCCCATTGAGGTGTGGAAAGGTCTCGGGGACATAGCAATAGTCTGGCTAACCAAGCTTTTCAACCTCATTTTTCGGGCAAACAAGATGCCAGAAGAATGGAGACAGAGTATATTAGTACCAATCTTCAAGAACAAGGGGGATGTTCAGAGTTGTACTAATTACCATGGAATTAAGCTGATGAGCCATACAATGAAGCTATGGGAGAGAGTTATTGAGCACCGCTTAGGAAGAATGACAAGCGTGACCAAAAATCAGTTTGGTTTCATGCCTGGGAGGTCGACCATGGAAGCCATTTTCTTTGTACGACAACTTATGGAGAGATATAGGGAGCAAAAGAAGGACTTGCATATGGTGTTCATTGACTTGGAGAAGGCCTATGATAAGATACCGCGGAATGTCATGTGGTGGGCCTTGGAGAAACACAAAGTCCCAGCAAAGTACATTACCCTCATCAAGGACATGTACGATAATGTTGTGACAAGTGTTCGAACAAGTGATGTCGACACCGATGACTTCCCGATTAAGATAGGAATGCATCAGGGGTCAGCTTTGAGCCCTTATCTTTTTGCATTGGTGATGGATGAGGTCACAAGGGATATACAAGGAGATATCCCATGGTGTATGCTCTTTGTGGATGATGTGGTGCTAGTTGACGATAGTCGGACGGGGGTAAATAGGAAGTTAGAGTTATGGAGACAAACCTTGGAATCGAAAGGGTTTAGGCTTAGTAGAACTAAAACTGAGTACATGATGTGCAGTTTCAGTACTACTAGGTGTGAGGAGGAGGTTAGCCTTGATGGCCAGGTGGTACCTCGGAAGGACACCTTTCGGTATTTGGGCTCAATGTTGCAGGAGGATGGGGGTATTGATGAAAATGTGAACCATCGAATCAAAGCTGGATGGATGAAGTGGCGCCAAGCTTCTGGCATTCTCTGTGACAAGAGAGTGCCACAAAAGCTAAAAGGCAAGTTCTACAGGACGGCGGTTCGACCCGCAATGTTGTATGGCGCGGAGTGTTGGCCGACTAAAAGGCGACATGTTCAACAGTTAGGTGTGGCGGAGATGCATATGTTGAGATGGATGTGTGGCCACACGAGGAAGGATCGAGTCCGGAATGATGATATACGAGATAGAGTTGGGGTAGCACCATTTGAGGAGAAGCTTGTCCAACATCGTCTCAGATGGTTTGGGCATATTCAGCGCAGGCCTCCAGAAGCTCCAGTGCATAGCGGACGGCTAAAGCGTGCGGAGAATGTCAAGAGAGGGCGGGGTAGACCAAATTTGACATGGGAGGAGTCCGTTAAGAGAGACCTGAAGGATTGGAGTATCACCAAAGAGCTAGCTATGGACAGGGGTGTGTGGAAGCTTGCTATCCATGTGCCAGAGCCATGAGTTGGTTGCGAGATCTTATGGGTTTCACCTCTAGCCTACCCCAACTTGTTTGGGACTAAAGGCTTTGTTGTTGTTGTTGTTGTTGTTTGCTGTTGGATAAAAAGATAGATCTTATCATAAACTCAAAGTTCATCGGATCCCAACACACACCGCAAAAAGAGTTACATCATATGGATCTCCAAGAGAACATTGTATTGAGAATCAATGAGAGAGAGGAAGCCATTTAGCTACTAACTACAGACCCGTAGGTCTACAAAAGACTACTCATGCATCATCGTAGAGGCACCAATGGACATGATGAACCCCTCCGTGATGGTTTCTAGATTGGATCTGGTGGTTCTGGAACTTGCGGCGGCTGGAATTGATTTTCGTCGACTCCCCTAGGGTTTCTGGAATATTGGGGTATTTGTAGAGCAAAGAGGCGGTTTGGGGCGGATACCAACGTGGGCACAACCCACAGGGAGCGCCTGGGCCTCCAGGCGTGCCCTGGTGTTTTGTGCTCACCTCGGGCTCCCTCTTTGGTACTTCTTTGGCCCACTCGATGTCTTCTGGTCCAAAAAAGTCCACAAAAGTTTCACTGCATTTGGACTTCGTTTGATATTGATTTATTGTGATGTAAAAAACATGCAGAAAACAACAACTAGCACTTGGCACTATGTCAATAGGTTAGTACCAAAAAATGATATAAAATGACTAAAAATGATTGTAAAACAACCCAGAATGAAAATATAACAACATGGAACAATAAAAAATTATAGATACATTGGAGACGTATCATCATCCCCAAGCTTATTCCTGCTCGTCCTCGAGTAGTTAAATGATAAAAACAGAATTGTTGATGTGGAATGTTGAATAACATGTCATCACATATTCTTTTCTTTATAACATGGACATTTGGACTTTTATATGGTTCAAAGCAATAGTATAGTTTTGACATGAGACTTAAATACTCAAGCATGTCAACAAGCAACCATGTCTTTCAAAATATCAACACTAAAATAAGTTATCCCTAGCCCATTATGCTCAGTCATTGATCCATTCATGAAACACACTCGCATATTCGCTACACCTAATGCTCAAGTACGATCATAGTGCCCCTTAGTTGGTGCTTTATAAGAGAAGATGGAGACTCAAAATAAAAATTGCATAAAGTAAAAGAAAGGCCCTTCGCAGAGGGAAGTAGGGATTTGTAGAGGTGCCAGAGCTCAAAGCGAAAAAGATAGAGTTAAAAACATTTTGGGAGGCATGCTTTTCCTGTCAACGAGAACGATCGAGTAGTTCCCAATACATTCCATGCTAGATATATCATAGGCGGTTCCAAAACAAAAATTAAAGTTTATTCCTTTTTCAACTATACTTTCACTTTCCATGGCTAGTTGTATCCACGATGCCTTCCATACCAACACTTTCCAAGGAATTTATTATTTGACAACATAAAGTAAATTCATTTTTCATTTTGGGACTGGGCATCCCGAATAATACCTTTGCCTTACTCTTGTGCAATGACAAGTGAATAAACACTCATCGTGATAATAACATATCCAGCATGGAAATATATTAGCCACCCCTACCGTTTCATGAGCGGTACGAGCACACAAAATAGAAATTTATTTTGAAAATTAGAGATGGCACATACAAATTTTCTTAGAACGGCACGAAAATACCACAAATAAGTAGGTATGGTGGACTCATTTGGCAAAACTAGTTTAAAGGATTTGGATGCACAGGTAGTGATCATACTTAGTGCAAAATGAAGGCTAGCAAAAGATTGAGAAGCGACTAACCAAGAAACAAAAAATATCATAAGCGAGCATTAAGCATAATTAACACCGAATAATGCACCACAAGTAGGATGTAATTTCATTACATAACTATTGACTTTCGTGCTTGCATAGGGAATCACAAAACTTAACACCAATATTCTTACTAAAGCATAATTACTCATCAACATGAATCACATATCATATCATCATATGTCAAAACTATTGCAAGGAATCAATTTTATTTTGTCCAACGATCTTCATGGAAGTTTTTATTATATCCTCCTTGGATATCTATCACTTTGGAACTATTTTCTGTGTTGCTTTTGATAAGATCAAATAAATATAAGTGAACATCATGAGCATAAAAATTTTCTTCCCTCAAAATAATTTAAGTGAAGCTAGAGAGAATTTCTTAAAAAAATTAATAACTCTCAAATAAATCTAAGTGAAGCATGACAGCATTTCTTCAAAAATACTAAGGCACACCATGCTAAAAAAGATATAAGTGAAGCACTAGAGCAATTCAATCACTACTAGGGAAAACCCTATACACAGAACATTAGCAGTAGCGCGGGATAAAAATGACCGCTGGTGCTAATTAGCAGCAACGCGGTATTTAAAAGCACGCTACAGATACAGTTATAGCAGTAGCGCGCCCGAGTATAAAAGCACTACTACTAAAATTCCCACGGCTTAGCCGATAGGCTACACATAGTAGTAGCGATCTACGTGGAACCGCGCTACCGCTACTTGTTTTGTAGCAGCGCGTTTACGGACAAAGGCGCTACTGCTAATGAAAATAAAATTAAATGGAAAGCAAATAAAAAAGAGAAGGAATAGCAGTAGCGCTTGTTAGGAAATGCGCTATAGCTACCGTAGCAGCAACTCACTTCCTGGAATGCGCTACTGCTACTTTTAACTTAATTAACCGCACGGTTCGTTCTTACCCACGGCGACTTCCCCCAAATCCCTACTCCTCCGCTGTCGCCGCCCTGCATCGTCGTCGGTTGCCGCGCGCGACCCGTTGCTCTTCGCACACCTTCGACGCCGCCCCCGCCCCCGACCGCGACCTCGACGCCGCCCCCGCCCCCGCCCCCGACCCCGACCTCGACACCCCCCTACATCGCAGCCCTCCGCCGTGTGCCCACTGCCCCGACCCCGTCCCCAACCTCGGCGGTGTGTGCCCCTCTCCCTAACTCCGCCGGCGCCAGAGGTGAGCACGCCCTCCTCCTCCTCCCCTACCTCTGCCTAGCTAGGGTTCTTAGGGTTAAATTTCAAAGTTCATCTAATTAGGTAGGGTTCATCAAATTAGATGCTAATTATGGCAGTAGTTGTTAAGTCGAATTAGTTTTAGAGTTCATCTAATTAGTTAGGATTAAAGTTTAGAGTTCATCGAATTAGTTAGGGTTAAATTTTAGTAAGTGTTTAATAGAATTGGTAAGAAAATTAATATAACTAGTTGAACTACTATATTTTTAGTAAAAACTAGTTTATTTTTATTCATAGTAAGTTCTTAATTGAACTAGTTGAGTTAATATAACTATTTTATTTTTAGTACGAAAATTTATAGAACTAGTTTATTTTTTTAGTTAAAGCAACTATTTTATTTTTAGTAAGTAAATTAATAAACTAGTTGAACTACTTTAGTTGTAGTTGAACTAGTTTAGTAAGTAAATTAATAAACTAGTTGAACTAGTTGAATTAATAGAACTAATGTATTTTTAGTAAGATGATTAATATAACTAGTTGAACTACTTTATTTTTAGAAAGAACTAGTTTTTTTCTATTTATAGTAAGTTTATATTTAGTAAGAACTAGTTGAATTAATAAAACTAGTTGAACATGTCATATTTACTCAAATAGGATATGTTGTTGCCCAAGTGGCCGTTCATGTTCAGTTTACACCTCCGAGTGGCCTATGTTTTGCCGGAGTGTTGATTAATTTCTGTTCCGGCAAATTTCAAGCGCCCGATATGTCCTTTTTTAGCAAAGGTCATGCCGGATTTTTCCGTGAATTCTGGCATGACTTGTGCTAGAATATGTAGGAAATATCGAGTGGCCTGGATTTTCTCGAAAAATAATGATCTAATTTAGGTTCTTTAGTACATATATTTAATTGTACAAGTTTAATCTTTGAATTATGAATGTAGGAAATGTCGTACTCGGACGATGACAGTCTCCCGGGGGAGTGCAGCTGGTGCCACGACGATCGAGGTATGTGCGACATGTTCGTTGAGCTGGACGAAGATCGGCGCTTCAGCATTAAGCTCGAGGAGACCTTCGATGTTGAAACGGTACGCAACAACGACAAGTGTTTTTTTCGTAATTAAGCATGACTTCAACTATTTCAACGTCTAATTTTCATCTTTTACAATTCGACTAGCTTATCCCATGCCATGCAAGACGCTATGTCCTAGAGAGGATGGGTTTTGAAGACCATGAAAATTTTCAAACAAAGAAAATACACCTCATCATGATATCGATTTTGAAGTAAATATGTACAATTCTCAGAGCGTAACCCATTTTGGTTGCCAAAATTGGGAAGCACTTTGCAAAAAGTATGGTTTTTATGAGGGTATGATTGTCACCATGGATCTTGGTGATCCTGACATCGAGCAAAACAATATGGACATTTGGGTCCTTGTTGATACGCTTCCGATTCTACCGCAATGTGAGTTTCTCAAACATAGTAATTAACTAATTTATATTGTTTATTTCAAAATAGTTGACAGCTTATTTCCATTGACAGCTTATTTTGAATCTTCAAAGAATGTGCAGAAGATGGTAGACAAAACCCACTACACCGATGGCTCCGAATTAACTTATAAGGAGGAAAATCATCTGGTCGCATTTTGTACTTTCTTTGAGAAGTACAATACCTATTATCGAACTCCTCCAAATTATGGTGAATACGTGCCACTAGTGCACGTGTTGAACCACGATAACTTCTATGGAGATACCCTGGTAAGATTTTTTACTATTACAACATCCATTCATCTTTTGCATACTTCTAAAACTAGTACATCATTGCTAACTACGAAGTTATTACTATGTTTTTCAACAGAAAATCCTGATGGATTGTGTGCCTCATCGGATGTATTACAATGGTCTCCTTGAAGTTCTGAACATACAGCCAGGTCATCCTACGGATCTCACCTGTGCATATCGGATTTCTGAAACCGGTGAACACATCTAATCAAAGAGTGGAAAAATGTTTAAACATTCGTAAGGAGGTTCTTGGAAGAAACATTAAGCGAAAGGCAAGAATTGGAGACAGGATAATATGCATTCTCCATAATGGAGAGCCAGCGGCTATCTTCTTTTTTGCTATTTTACCTTAGAGGATATAGTAGGTCCTAAGAGAATGTAGTAGGTCCTATGAGGTACAATAGGTTTATTATGTGGTACAATGTGTTAGAGTTGATGATGAGGAGTAGTTGTGATTATGACTAGTGTCCAACTTGCTATGTGATGTCTCATCGATCAAAACGATGATCATGAGGAGGTGTTATATGAAAATGATGTATTATGATGATAAGTTGTTAATGATATGATGATGATGATATTTATTATATCATTGCATGAAAGAACCGCGGATTAGTTTCAAGTCGATGTCCATCCACTTGAAACTAGTCCATGGTTCTTTCACCCAATGATGTAATAACTCATTATGATGTAAAAACAATCTCTAAATTGCTGCTATATGAAAAATTGTACAGAGGTGTATGAATACAACATGAAATAAAAAAGAAATAAAATACGGAACAATAGTAGTAGCATGGGCTGGGAGAAGCGCTACTTGTAATTACCAGTAGCGCTCCTCCGCGAAGTCGCTACTACTAAGTCGATTTAGCAGTAGACTCGGCGGAGGCACGCTACTGCTATACGTTAGTTGTAGCGCCTTATCAATAGCGCATCGCCCCGCGCTACTGATAGGCCTAAAACCCGCGTTGCTGCTAGGCTTTTCCTTAGTAGTGAATAGCTCATAAAGATTTAACTGAAGCGTAGAGAGCAATTCTAACAAGTCATGGCATAATTTTGGCTCTCTCAAATAGGTGTGTCTAGTAAGGATTCAAGACTTAAAACACAAAGCAAAACAAGCAAAGACTCGTATCATACAAGACGTTCCAAGCAAAACACATAGTATGTGACGAATAAAAATATAGCTTCGAGTAAAATATCGATGGTCGTTAGAAGAAAGAGGGGATGCCACTCGGGCATCCCCAAGCTTAGTTGATTGCTTCTCTTTGGATAATAGCTTGCGAGGCCATGAGCATCCCCAAGATTAGGCTCTTTTTGCTCCTTATTCCTTCATTCATCGTAACATCACCCAAAACATGAAAACTTCAATCACACAAAACTCAACTAAACCTTCGTGAGATCCGTTAGTATAAGAAAAAAATCACTAGTATAAGTATTGTTGCAAACCCATTCACATTTTGTTCTTGCATTATATCTACTATATTCCAACTTTTCTATGGCAAAAACTCTTCAAAGAAAACCATAGAATCATCAAAACAAGCACACAACGCAAAGAAAACAAAATTTGTCAAAAATAGAACAGTCTGTAGCAATCTGGATATTTCAAATACTTTTGTAACTCCACAAATTCAGAAAAATTAGGATCACGTGAGAAATTTGTATATTAATATTTTGCAAAAAGAATTGGTATTTTATCATGCTCCTGTTAAAAATTAGAATTATTTTCGTGAGCGCAAACTTTCTGTTTTTCAGCAAGATCAAATCAACTATCACCCAACAAGATCCTAAAGGCCTTACTTGGCACAAACACTAACTAAATCACAATCATAACAGTAGCATAATTGTGCAAACACTCAAGAACAGAAAGCAAAAGATATAAATAAATTTTATTCATTGGGTTGCCTCCCAACAAGCGCTATCGCTTTACGCCCCTAGCTAGGCATAACGCAAGGATCTAAGTATTGTCATCCTTGTTTCTAGATCCATATGATTCCCTCATGATTGATTCATATGGTGGCCTAATTCTTGTTCTAGGGAAGTGTTCCTTACCCTTCCTTAGTGGAAACTGAAATTTAATATTGCCTTCTTTCATATGAATCATGACACCAATAGTACGTAAAAACGGTCTACCAAGAATAATTGGACAAAACGGACTACAATCAATATCAAGAACAACAAAATCTATGGGAGCATAACTACTATTTGCAAGAATAAAAACATCATTATTTCTTCCCATAGGCGTTTTAATAGTAGAACCCACCTAGTGCAAATTTAAAGAACACTCTTCAATATCGGTAAGGCCAAGCACATCACATAAAGATTTCGGAATTGTAGAAACACTAGCACCCAAGTCACATAAGGCAAAACACTCATAAATTTTAATCTTGACTTTGATAGTAGGTTCCCACTCGTCATATAATTTTCTAGGAATTGAAACTTCTAATTCCAATCTTTCTTCTAAAGCTTTCATCAAAGCATCAATAATATGTTTAGTAAAAGCTTTATTTTGTTCATAAGCATGGGGTGAATTCATCATGTATTGCAACAAACAAATATAAAAAATAAAAGAGCACCTATCATAATTAAAGTCTTTGTAATCCAAAAGAGTGGGCACATCACTAATTAAAGTTTTGACCTCTTCAAACCAACTTTTATCAATTTTCTCAAAAAGATTTTCACCCTCTGAATTATCGGGATGCCTTCTAGCTAAAGTTGACTCTTCTCCAGTCCCTTATCATAAAATTTAATTTTACCAAACAAGGAATGAATAGAAGAAACGCCAATTATTTTAAAATATTCATCACTTTTATGAAAGCAATCACTAGAAAATACTTGTTCTAAAAATTCTCTTCTAGCTCTAAGCATAGCGGTTCTTTTCTTACTTTCATCCATAGAAACATAAAGAGCTTTAATTGATTCCACAACTTTAGGCACACAAATTTTCGTCTTGAGATTTTCTACATCATCAGAAATTCTATCAACAGTTCTAGACAAATCAACAATCTTATTCAACTTTTCTTCCATTGTAGCATTGAAAACTTTTTGAGTGTGGATAAATTATTTAATATTATTCTCAAGATCAGAGGTGTTCCTATTATAAGAAGGATTACCATAGGAATTACCATAATTATTAGAGGAGTTATTAGGAAAAGGCCTAGGATTAAAATTACCTCTATAAGCAATGTTATTGAAATTGTTTCGCGAGATAAAATTCACATCTACGGCATCACTATTTTTCTCAATCAAAGTAGACAAAAGGCACATCATTAAAATCAATAGGAGCACTTTTATTAGCAACCAATTTCATAAGCGCATCAAGTTTTTCAATCAAAGAAGAAATTTATTCAGCCGAATTAACTTGTTTACTAGGAGGAGCCCTTTCGGTATGCCATTGTGAATAATTTGCCATAATATTATGAAGCAATTTGGTGGCTTCAGCCAAAGTAATTTCCATAAAATTACCACCCACAACAGAATCTAAAAGATTACGGGAAGCAAAATTCAACCCCGCATAAAATTTTTGTATGATCATCCAAAGATTTAGCCCATGAGTAGGGCAATTCCTTAGCATCATTTTCATCCTTTACCAAGATTGTGTAACATGCTCATGTTCAAGTTGCTTGAAATTCATGATCTGGGTTCTAAGGGAAATAATTTTTGCGGGCAGAAAATACTTATTAATAAAAGCATCCTTGCACTTACCCAAGAATCAATACTATTGTGAGGCAAAGACGAAAATCAAATGTTTGCACAATCTCGCAAAGAAAAAGGAAATAATTTCATCTTCACAATATCATTTTCCACATCTTTTTTCTTTTGCATATCGCATAATTCCACGAATGTGTTAAGATGGGACGCGGCATCCTCATTAGGAGTACTGGAAAATTGATCTTTCATAACAAGATTCAGCAAAGCGGTATTAATATCACAAGACTCCGCACTAGTGGCAAGAGGAGCAATCGGAGTGCCAATAAAATCGTTGTTGTTGGTATTGGAGAAATCACACAACTTGGTGTTCTCTTGAGTCATTGTGACTACACAACAAGATTGCACTCAAAAATAGATCCGGCAAGAAAAAAGCGAACTAAAAAGAGGGTGAATAAAACGGCAAATTTTTGTGAAGTGGGGGAGAGGAAAACGAGAGGCAAATGGTAAATAATGTAAATTGCAAGGAGATGAGATTTGTGATTAGGAACCTGAAGATGTTGCTGATGTCTCCCCGGCAACGGCGCCAGAAATTCCTTTTGATGTTTGCTTGAACTACGTTGGTATTTCCCCAAAGAGGAAGGGATGATGTAGCACAGGAATAATATGTATTTCCCACAGTGATGAGACCAAGGTTATCGAACCAGTAGGAGAACCACGCAACACTACATAAATGACACCTGCACACAAATAACAAATACTCGCAACCCGACATATTAATGGGGTTGTCTATCCCTTTCGGGTAATGGCGCCAAAAATTGGCAAACGGATGTGAGGGAGTTGTAATAATTTGATAGATAGATATCGCGGGAACGCGAGATAAAATAAATAAGTAAAAATTGCAGCAAGGTATTTTTGTATTTTTGGTTTTAAAGATCTGAAAATAAAAGCAAACAAAAATAGATCGCAAAGGCAAATATGATAAAGAAGAGACCTGGGGACGTAGGTTTCACTAGTGGCTACTCTCGAGAAAAATAGCAAATGGTGGGTAATCGAATTACTGTTGGGAAATTGATAAAACTTCAAATAATCATGACGATATCTAGGAAATGATCATTATATAGGCATCACGTCCAAGATTAGTAGACCGACTCCTGCCTGCATCTACTACTATTACTCCACACATCGACCGCTATCCAGCATGCATCTAGTGTATTAAGTTCATGGGGAAACGGAGTAATTCAATAAGAACGATGACATGTAGACAAGATCTATTTATGTAGAAATAGAACCCATCTTGTTATCCTTAATTACAACGATACATACGTGTCGGTTCCCCTTCTGTCACTGGGATCAAGCACCGTAAGATCGAACCCATCACAAAGCACCTCTTCCCATTGCAAGATAAATAGATCAAGTTGGCCAAACAAAACCCAAATATTGGGGAAGAAATATGAGGCTATAAGCAATCATGCGTATAAGAGATCAAATAAGACTCAAATAACTTTCATGGATAAAAAGATAGATCTGATCATAAACTCAAAGTTCATAGGATCCCAACAAACACACAACAAAACGAGTTACATCATATGGATCTCCAAGAGACCATTGTATTGAGAATCAAACGACACGGAGGAAGCCATCTAGCTACTAACTATGGACCCGTAGGTCTACAAAATACTACTCACGCATCATCGGAGAGGCACCAATGCACATGATGAACCCCTCTGTGATGGTGTCTAGATTGGATCTGGTGGTTATGGAACTTGCGGCGGCTGGAATTGATTTTTGTCGACTCCCCTAGGGTTTCTGGAATATTGGGGTATTTATAGAGCAAAGTGGCTGTTCGGGAGGCCACCGAGGTGGGCACAACCCACCAGGGCGCGCCCGGGCCTCCAGGCGCGCCCTGGTGTCTTATGCTCACCTTGGGCTCCCTCTTAGGTACTTCTTTTGGCCCACTGGATGTACTCTAGTCCAAAAAAATCCACCAAAAGTTTCACTGTGTTTGGACTCAGTTTGATATTGATTTCATGCGATGTAAAAAACATGCAGAAAATAGCAACTGGCACTTGGCACTATGTCAATAGGTTAGTACCAAAAGATGATATAAAATGACTATAAAATGATTGTAAAACATCCAAGAATGATAATATAATAGCATGGAACAATAAAAAATTATAGATACATTGGAGACGTATCAACCCACCATAAGCTATGTGTTCGTGAGAGAAGCCTCTAGTGAAAACTATGGACCCCGGGTCTACTTTAACAATATTATAAAAACAAAATTCCATTGCTGCAATTTATTTTCTTTTATTTTTTGCAATTTATCTATCTACCACTCCAATATTTGATCCTTCCAAGTAACGAGTTCAAGGGGATTCACAACCCTCTTGCCCGAGTTGGGTGCAAGTATTTGCTTTTTGTGTGTGCAAGTGCTATTCACGAGGCTTTGCGTGATTCTCCTATTGGTTCTATAAACATTGGTTCTCACTAAGGGAAATACTTATATATACTATAATGCATCTCCCCTCCTATTCGGGGAAAATTCCAACGCAGCTCATAACTAGCAGAAAGAATTTTCGGTGCCGTTGCCGGGGAGACATCATCAAAACCCAGCAAGTACCTTTACACAAACTATCATCTACTTGATCTACTTTTTATTTTCCTTTGCCTCTCGTTTTCATCTCCCCCACTTCTCATAAAAAATTTAAAACACAAAAAAATTGTTTGCTTGTTTGCTTGCTTGAAGTTGCTATCATGTTTTTGAATTTGAGAAAGTTATCTTTTATAGTTCTAGTGAAGATAGTGATAGTGAGTTTCTTGAGGAAGAAACTAAAATATTTGATCTTAAAAATGATCCCCTTAATGATGAAGTTCCTCATGATGAAAATCCCAGGGTCTTTAAAACCAAAACTTATCATGTGGGTAGTGGGAATATTATTGGGAAGCATATTATTCAGGAATTCTTCAACTTCATAGGAGTAATACCATTAATCAAATCGTCTATTCTCGACAAAACCAATTGTTATATGGATGTTATTGCTATTCTTTTGCTTAAATTAGAAAGAAACTTCTAGCATATTCATCCATCCTTACAAAAGATATTCTTTGAACTGCCCAACATCCATAATCCTAGGGCTTAAAAGATTGCCACTATTATTATGGTTGAATTTGACTACATAATTCGAGAAGCTAGAGACATCTTTGCTTTTTATAAAATAGATCTTAAGCATCCTCCAGTAGAAGAGATCCTTCATGATAAAGACACGATACGTAGGTTAGAATCCAATGGTTATTTTGCTTATCATGAAAATATTAGAAAGAGAGTTCCTTATGCTCTAATAAAAACCTTGTACCACAATACTTGTGATAAATTTGAGTGGATCACTAAGGGAGTTTATGAAGGATTCGGTGAAGAGTGGTTTGAAAGCATGGCAAGGGATCCAATTGATGGCGAAATGCATGTTTATATGAGGATCTCTATGGTGATGATTTGGAGTTTGAAGTTATCCATGTTAAAATTACCAAACAAAGTACCTTGAACTATTTAAGCTCTCCCACTAGAAAAGTAGGACATGAGAATAGGGAATTAATGAGAGAATTTTTTGAAGATTTATTTAAAAATGATTTGAATATGAAGGATGGCAACACTTGAAATAATGCCATACGCATAGCTAGGGGCGTAAAATAATAACTTGTTGGGAGGCAACCCAATAGTTATCTTAGGATTTTTCACTTTTTATTTTCTCTTTTGGTGTGTTGACACAATTATGCTATAGTTATGACTGTGTCTTTATGTTTTAGTTAGTGTTTGTGCCAGGTAAAGCCTTTGGGGTGATTTGGTTGATAGTTAATTTGATTCTCTGAAAAAACACAAACTTTTTCGCTGAGTCTAGGAATTTATTTAAATCACTGGGACGTCTTTTGACCTAAATGTTTTACACATGATTGACACACAAATTTCCCACATTTTCCTAATTTTTCAGAATTCTTAGTGTTATAGAAGTATGATTTCTATTCAGATCATTACAGACTGTTCTATTTTAGACAAATTCTGTTTTCATTGCATAGTTTGCTTGTTTTAATGATGCCATGGATTATATGGAGGGGTATAAGTCATGGAGAAGTTAGAATACCGTATGTATTGTGCAAAAATAAAATATTAATGGGTTCATAATAGTACCTAAAGTTTTCTATTGAGTTTTGTGTGCTGAAGTTTTCAAGATTTGGGTGAGACAACAATGGATGAAGGAATATAGAGAGGCAAGGCCCCAAGCTTGGAGTTTCCCAAGGCACCCCAAGGTAATATGCAAGGAAGACCCAAGAGTCTAGGCTTGGGGATGCCCTGGATGGCATCCCCTATAGGTATGTCACTTGGGCCTTGGAGCGTCTTCTGCCATACTAGTTTTTGCTTTGCTTTCTTTTTAATTTGCCTCAATCATTGTTTTCTTGACACACCTTTTGAGAGGGACACACATTTATTCCTGATTTTCTAGAATACTCCACTACTAGGGAAAACCTTATACACACAAACTTACTAGTAGAGCGTGTTAAAATGAGGCGCTACTGCTACTCGGCAGTTGCGCGTGGTCAGAAAGGGCGCTACTGCTATCCACTTAGTAGTAGCGTGGTAGGAATAAAATGTGCTACTACTATAATTGCCACACCATTGCCGACATGCTAGGTATAGTAGTATCGCCATTCTACAAACCGCGCTACTGCTATCAAATTATTAGTAGAGCGCTTTTAGGGTAAGGCACTACTGCTAAGTTTGAACTTGTCCACATGACGGGCCTAGCTTAGCAGTAGCGAGTTTGTGAGAAGCGCGCTACTGCTACGTATTTTAGCAGCAACGCGTTTTCTTTCCCATGCTACTGCAAAAACTATTTTGACATAACCCCCCACGCGGGCTTCCCTCCTCTGCTTCCTCCCCCAATTCCCCACTCTCTCGTATCCCCCTCGTCACCTCCGCCAGAGCCCTTGCCCTCGCCCTCACCGGAGCCCCGGCCATCGCTCTCCGCCGGAATCTGCCCTCGGCGCCTGCTCCTCCTCCTCCTCGACCTCGACCTCGCCACAGCCCCTACCCTCGCTCTTCGTCATCGTATTCCTTGTCCCCACCTCACCATCGTCTCCCCCGACCCCGCCTCGCCACCGTCTCCCTCGACCCCGCCTCGCCGCCGTCTTCCCCGACTCAACCTCGCTGCACCCTGGTGCGGCCATCTCCCCCAACCCCATCTCTCTCTCCGCCCTTTGTAAGCACTCTCCCCTCCCCTCTTCTCTGGTCTTTGCTCTCTCTCTCTCTCTGTTAGTATGAACCATAGCTATTTAGTGCTAGTTAGTATGAAACATAGGCTATTCTTAGTGCTAATTAGTTAATTACAATTAGTATGAACTCTATTCAATTAGGTAGTATGAACACTAGTTAAAAAACCTAGGACACATTAGTGGCTATTTTTTAGTGGTAGTTAGTATGAACCCTAGGTTTCAAACTATTGCTATTTTTTAGTTAAAGCAATTGTTGCTATTTAAAAAAACTTCTTGCATTTTTCTTCAAGTTCTATATTTTTCTTCCTGTTATATGCAAATTTGAAGTGGACATGTGATTTGGAGATGTCATATTTGGAATTTGGACATGTGATGTTTTGGACATGTTATATTTGGAAAATGATGATTATGTGCAGGGTAAATGATTCGAGCGGTTCTCGGGGGCCAGACATAAATGGTTCAAAAGCAGACAAGAAGCAGAAGCTAGTTACTTGAGGTTCACGGTAACACGAGAGATGACTCATAACCGCTGCCTCATGTACTGCATAGTTCCACTCTCACTCATATAGTGATAGCTCTTCTTGTTTATATCATTGTTTAGATGGATGACGATGTAGTTGCAAGTATTCGAGACATCTCATAACTTGTATCGCTATTTCGAGATGATGACGAGAGACATCATTTTGTGTTGGATGATGATTATGGTGATGACATGATCAATTTGATGAGACTATTTGTATGTGTATGATATGATCAGATTTGTATGTGCATGATATGCTAGAGACTATTGCATAAAACACTAAACAAAATTCAGCAGCACAAAATATGGAGCAAAAAAAATCAGAAACTAATAACAGTAGCGCGGGGTATGGATTTAGTAGCAGCGAGGTCTTAGTAGTACCACCTTGTATACTAGGGCGCTATAGATATTAGCAGCAGCGCATTATTGCGATGATCGCTACTGCTATCCCTATATAGCAGTACCATGGGTCAACATGCGCTACTGCTAAGCGTTAGCTGTAGCGTCGTATCAGTAGCACGGCTCCCCGCGCTACTGATAAGCATTTTACGCACTACTGCTAGGCTTTTCCCTAGTAGTGCTCTATGTGCTTCACTTATATCTTTAGAGCTAGGCAGTTGTGATAGTGCTTCACCTATATCCTTATAGCACAACGGTGGTTATATTTTATAAAAATAGTTGCACTCTCATCATTGGTACAGCGAGGTGCTATACAAATGGTTTTTAACCCCTTTCCGCGGCGGCATTTGGAACCGTCGCCAAGTGAGTGACTGCGATTGGGGGGTCCTTCCCACACGACCCAAAAACCATCGGGGATAGGCAGCCTTGATGCATATAGTTGTCCCTATATAACCGTTTCTGATATCTCGAATATCCCAAACATTTCATCCTTGCTACTCGTTTGTGCCCCATCGCAGTCAGAGTTTTGTGGTTTTACCTAAAACCAGGCACATTCCAAGCACATACCAAACTGGCTCTACATTTACGATGCCTGACACATCACAAGCAGTTCATGATTGTAAACCGTGTACGATAGGTAGACAATCACACTCATTTAGTTTTCCCGCACCGTTTGTGATAGTGTCTGACATCACACACGCTTTGCAAACGGCAACTGTGTGCATTGTTACACACATTTCCTCCATGAACCATGCCAGATTATGATGTATATCGCACACGTTGTGCTTTATAGACCATGTGCACTGTAATGACCTGCACACCATAATTTTACTCTAATTTAAATGCTACTATTTAAATTGTACCTAATTTGAACTTGAAAGTAGGCTATAGCTTTATTCATATCCATCAGGTTCAAACAACAAATGCATTCTTCGATTCAAAGGTACATATGTTCAAGAATTACATAAGCACCAAATAAAGAATGATGAACCATGGTTCTATACTTGTATTGTTACAGATGATAAAGAAAGAGGTGACAGACATTCTGGTTGTTGAATAAGGTGAAGCGGAATGGCCCTATTGTGCTCTCCTAGATGCAGAAGGCACACACGACTCTAGTCCAACCCCTTGTGATGGTCGACTGCCAGCCATGTAGTTTGAGACGTAATCTTGAGCAAACTGCTTCAGGATCCACTACAAAGGAAAACAAATTCAGACATTATCGTCTAACACAACTCATTACGGGTAGTAAAAAGAAGGCTACAACGTTCTTACTTACCATCTTGTAATTCACTTTTGTCTTGCATAAAGTGTAAATAAATAGTTCGATTGACATCTTTTGACCCATTTTAATAACAAACTTTATCAGCCTCACTTGATGTTGGTTCATGAATATCTCATTACCCCATACGCAGAAAGGATCGATGTGTGGATCTTTGGCAATGACATATGTACCTAAAAGCACCAAGTTAATATTAGAAGCTAAACAACAATTGCAAAATGATGTAGTACAACACTCCCTCAATCCCATTATATAAGATTTTATTACATGTATATCTAGACATCATCAGAACATTAAGGTAATACTCTGTCTTGTTGCTATCACTACAAGGATACCCTGCATAAAGCAACACATATTCTACAACATTTTAACTCTATGTTGCAAAATTCACCATAGATACGCATATAAGCATTGCACAATATGCGTTGTTCTGTTGCACCCCGTGACCCCCTATTGTAGTACAAGTAAAGCCCAACGCACGTACCCAGCCTCGCTCTTGTAATAGCCTAGCGCAAATTGGCTTTCATGAATAACCTAGGTCGTTTTGTCCCCAGCCTCACCTATTGGCTCCCACGCCGGCCGCCGCCCCTCGCGGCTGTGACCAACCTGCATCCCGGCGCGCCGGCCCTCTTCACTCCCCTGCGGTCCTCCATCCCGGCGGCCGCCAGCACCACTCCCCCGCAATACTGCATCCCGGTGCGCCGCCCCTCGTCACCACTCCCCTATGGTCTTCCTCCGTCCCGCTGCGCCGCCAGCACCACCCCCTGTGACTCTGCATCCCGCCGGTACTCATACATGCGTATATGCGTATGGTGTCAGATTTCATGCGTATCTATGGTGACTTAAAACGTATTATCATCTTGGTGGCAAAGCTGAGTACTTGCTGGATCTGAGGACTTCTGATCCATAGTTCTCCACATTATCATCCATCAGCATCTGGTGACATTAGCACTCAGCTGCATAAGGCTTTCTCCCCACTACAGTTGGAGTTCAAGAGCGAAAGGAAGGTAATCTGGTGATCAATCACTGTTGCTTGTCACAAAACTCTGAAAAATGTTATTGAGTACATCTACCACGAGCGATGCTTGCCATTTAAAAAGGTGTTTATGTGAGCTACATATCATATTATTTTTTTATGCAAGCAGATCTTGCGATTTACTTATGATTTATGAACAGAAATTATTCAGTGCGTAACCCCTAAATACAGTAGAAGGGAAACAAATCTTATAAAACTACGCCGAGACAAGTAATACTTATTTAGTCAAGTAACATGTTAGATAAAATTCCACATGTATTACAACTTATCTGACTTCTGTATTTTTTAAAGATAACTGAACTACTTTGTGTTCCAGGAATACAAAACCATGGGTGTTTTCCATTTATTCACTTGGCTTTTGGAATTTGATTGATGTCCCCTTCTCCTATTATTAACAACATATACCTACACGGTTTTGTTTGCTCGTTTGCCAAATTCTATATGATTGATGTCCCCTTCACCATGTTTTGTGGTTCGTGCTTTCTCTTTATACTATGCTTGCCTACATCCGTAGTCTCACTCCTTTATTCTCTTGATGTGCTTTTTCTTTACAACGAAGAATACACACCATGGGCAAAAGAGAAGTAAATTTGTAGCCTATGGCCACTTTATATATACTTCCATGTTTCTGATTCATCAGGAGGTCATGTACTGATGGATTGCAAAAAGAAAAAGAAAAATAATGTCAATTGTTTCTATATCACTTTAATAGGCACGGTTCATCTATAGTGTCCTTCAATTATTAGACCACATTCAATATTATTTTATGGATGCCTGCAACTTCCAGTTAAATATATCACCATATATCTATCTGATTTGTATTTGTAGTCTACAAACAAGACATCCTAATTATTTGTTCAAACATTCTACAGTCTTGTTTTCTCTGCCGTGTCTTCTCCTTTTCTTAATAGTGTCACTGCCTTCGATTTATCTACTCGTATGTGCTAGTTAGAGTTTGTTCTGGATATATACTAGCTATTTTATTAGGAATTGGTGGTAAATATAAACTAATGGTTGATCCGCCCTACTGTCCTCGCTGCACTGCATGCAAAATCAATGGGTCAGTACTGGGAGTACCTCAGTTATGATGGATCTTATGCTTCAAAGCTTCTTTTTATTGTCTAATATGTTTAACTGTACTAATTTGGTAAACATACTGCTTCAGTATCTTCCAGTAGGTGCCTCAGAATTATGCAATTTATCTTACCATACTGCTACTCAAATAAAAATGTCTATCTTTGTGTTCTACACTAAAGGTATCATATGAAGTTTAATTATTTTAAGCGTTCATCACCAAAACTACTTTGTTTGTAGTGAATTGCTTCAGAAAATTTCATAGACGTTGCACATCATGAGACTAACATATAGTAGAGGAAAAGATGCAACCACGACATGTCTTGGCCTCTCAAACTTTTCTGTTATATGTCACGTTTCTATTAATTATTTTGCTTGACATGATTCTGCCAATGGTAACTTTGATATTCTCTAACAAGAAGTAACATAAGTATTTTTAATGAGCCTAAAAAATCATAACAGAGACGTAGCTCTTGCTACAGTTGTAAGTTGTGATCCTAAATTTGAACTTGATGGTGCTGAAATTACTAATGAATTCTGGGTAGTGCATGTCGATATGACACTTGTGAAAACTGAAGATTGGGTATAGAGTCGCAAAAACTGCAACTCTTGGTAACGCAGATTTGTTTTTGCATGTCAACTTTGCAAGTGACTAATATCCTGCCTCAGTTAGTACTTGGATCATGTCAATGCATTGTGTGTTAATAGTTCATTTGGTTTTTTTGTTTGTAGGTTCAAAAGATAAATGGATGATTCTATGGGTGTGTGTGGAAAGTATACTACAATGATGATGATGATGATGATGATGATGATGATGATGATGATGTTCCTGTTCATGATGATGAAGACGGATGGTTTCAATTTTAATTAAGTTGTAGGGATGATGTTCCTGTTGGATGATGTTTGTCGATTCTGTTTTAGTTAAGTTGTAGGGATGTTGATGGATGCTTTCAATTTAAGTTTCATTGTGTCAATGTACTAGAATAGGGGTACCCTAGTACCCCGAACTTGTGCACGGGCAGTTGCAGCACCCCGCGGCAAGGCTTGCCGGGCGAACGCCAAGATCCTCCAAGGTTCCCTTGGAGCCATCCAAGAACAAAGTATTTAAGCTATGGAGACAAGGCCCCGGCAAGAGGAGCTTGCCGGGAAGGCCAACCAAGGCACTCCAAGGAACTTGCCGCGACGCGCCACGCGCTCCGGCAAGGCAACAAGGCCCCGGCAAGAGGAGCTTGCCGGGAAGACTAAACAAGGTACCCCGAAGCCCGGTGAGCGACGGGCTTCTGGACCCGATAAGATAACAACAGCGGCAAGGCGCTTGCCGCGGCAGGCGGCCACTCGGTGCCCATGCTCCAGCGCATCCACCAACGTGTCGCTCTGGGGACCTCTCCAGGCGCGCGTGGCGGGAGGCTGTGCAGCCAGCGGTGCGCAGTGGCATGCGAAGCTGACAAGATCACCATCGTGGCGAACGGTGGCGCCCCTAACGGTCCTTTTCTGCACTGTTTGGGCGACTCAGACGGGCATTTAATGCCCTTGTCCCCTGCCGTCAGGGTTAGGTAGGGTGCACTGTATAAGTAACTGTCTCAACTACCTCGCTTTTTACATTTGTATCCTCCTATGCGTTGCCACCTGTCGGTGACCCCTTTAGCGTATAAAAGGAGGCCCATGCGCAACGTAGAGGGGGTTCGGACAGGGAAAAAGGCTCGACTCACTCCGAAGCCAGAAAAACCTTAGCTCTCACGAGCAAGAACACAAGATAATATAACCAGACAAGCAGCAGTAGGAGTGTTATCTCTCCGGAGAGCTCCGAAGCTGGGTAAACTGCTCGTGTGCTTCGCCTCGATCCGCTCTTCGTGCTATCTCCGCCCCCCACCGAACCGAAAGGGGCCCAGTCCGCCGGCCCCATAGGTGTTCGTGGATCAGTTTCCCCCGACATCTTTGGCGCGCCAGGTAGGGGGCGTCGAGATTGTGTGAACCTGATCCGGCGTTCACACGAGCTAGATCTTCATTCCCTTCATCAACATGCCACCGAAGAAGAAGACTTCGGCGGCAGCCGCTCCGTCCGTGTCACTTCCGCCACCGTTGGAGCAAACGGGTGGTGGAACGGACGCCGGCGGAAGAATGGACGTCGACGAGGAAGCTCATGATGCCGCCAGGTCCAAGAACAAGGCTGCACAAACCTTGGCGACTGTACGTGTTCCACGCCACTCTCAAGAGGCGCAAGACCAATAGCGTCATGGCACTAGCAGTGCCATACGCATGATAGCCCAAGACCAAGCTGGTGGATCTCGGGGCGCTCAAGAGCAGCATGCACGCCAGCATATCAGCACGAGCGGGGCACGGTCGCCTGGACGAGATACTGCTCCTTCTAACATAGTTAGAAGTTCGAGCACGTCCCGCTCCTCGCGCCGTCCGCCACTGCCACCCACCACTCCAGCAGAAGCTTTGGCACGAGCTCAACTTCTCCTAGATTACCCTCCAACGTCGGACAAGATCGACGAATGGAGAGCCACCATTCAGAGTCTCATCGGCTACGCCAACGGCGACACTCCATGGCGAGCGAGCGCGTCGCCGCCGCGGCAGGGTTGCCGGACGCGAGCCGGTGGCGACGAAACGGGCGGAGGTACAACTACCATGCAATCACCGCCCCGAAGGCCAAGATCGCTGACTCGCCGGATCCACCTCGACAGCGACTCCACTGCATCGTCAGATCCACGAGCTCGTCGCGATCAGCGCCAAGTTCTTCATGATTGACAACAAGAAGACGCTCGAACCCGCATCGAGCGCCAAAGAGAAGCGCGACGTCAATCCGACAAGCGCGCTGGGCCCTCTGTTGACATGCATGCGCCAGGGGAACCAGGCGATCTGCCGTACGCGGTAGGTTGTCCTGCGTTCACTCGTGAGCTGCGGCAAGTCCAGTGGCCCAGCACAAAGAACTTCAAGCCAGACGTACCGGAGAAGTACGACGGCAAGACGCATTCGTCGGAGTTCCTCAGCATCTACACTATTGCGGTACAGGCTGCCGGGGGACGAGATGACAAGATCCTTGCCAACTACTTCCCGCTGGTGCTCAAGCCCAACGTCAGATCCTGGCTCATGCACTTGCCGGACAACTCCATATCCTCTTGGGCTGATCTGTGCCATCAATTTGTCGGCCCCTTCACAGGCGGACACAAGCCTCATGGCCAGGAGAGTGATCTTCATCTGCTCACCCAGAAGGAAGGAGAGCCCCTGCGCAAGTACATTCAGAGATTCAGCAGTGTGCAGCACAACATCCCAGACGTCCACCCTGCCCTGGTGATCAGCGCGTTCCATCAGAACATGCGAAACCGCAGGATGCGAGAGGAAATGGCGATGTGCAAGATTAGGGACGTCAACGAGTTATATGCACTGGCCGACAAGTGTGCACGTGCTGAGGAAGGGAGGAGACTCCCCGGAGAAAATATAGGAGCGGGAGGATCTGACAGTGAAGATGCTGCCCCGACAAGGAAAAACCGGCGGCGGAACAACAGAAGGAGGAAAGGCAAAGAAGTGCTAGTTGTTGAGCAGTCCGGCAACGGTGGCGGCGCCAAGGAAGCCAAAGCTGGTGACTCCGGCAAGGAGATTGCCACGGAGGTGGCGGTCGCCGACAAGCAGGACAGCACCAACAAGCAGTATTGCAAGATTCACCGCACCAAGGGCCATGATCTCCAGAACTGTAAGAAAGTCGAACAGCTTGTTGAGCAACAGAAAGCTGAATACGAGCGGCGCGACAAGGAGAAGGCCCAGGAAGGAACTGGTGGATCCGGCAAGAAACGTCCCGGCCGAGGAGGACGCCGCGGCAAGGCCAAGCGGCGGCAAGGAGACGGACCTCCTCGTGGCCGCGACAAGGATGAAGATGATAACGATGATGAAGACATGGATGATGAGGAGACTGATGAGCAGGAGTTCCAGAAAGCCACAGAGGTCCTGTGCGTTGACGGTGGTGCTTCTCTGCACACCTCGCACCGCCAGCTCAAGCAGTGGGTGCGGGAAGTTAATGCAGCAGAACCACCCGTTGAGTCACGCAAGCCTCTGAAAAGGTCCAGCATGCCTATCATCTTTGATATTGAGGACCACCCGGATCGCATAACTGTGGTCGGGTGCTTGCCAATGTTGGTTTCACCAACAATCTGCAACCTTAAGGTCACTAAGATGTTAGTTGACGGCGGGGCCGACTTGAACTTGATCTCCTCCGCGGTGCTCCAGAAACTCCAGATCCCTGACAGCGAGCTCGAAGAGACCGGCACATTTCAAGGAATCAACCCGGGAAGGAGCAAGCCAAAGGGAAAGATCACGTTGCCGGTAACATTTGGCAGCGAGCTGAACTTCAGGACTGAGAGGGTCACATTTGACGTTGCCGACTTTCCATTACCTTACAATGGAATCCTTGGCCATCCAGCACTCGCCAAGTTCATGTCAGCCTCTCACTATGCGTACAACGTACTGAAAATGCCAGGCCCGATAAGTGTCATCTCTGTCCCTGGCGACAAGAAGGATGCTCTTATCTGTGCCGACAAGATCTACCGGGAAGCAGTAGCCGCAGCAGAAGGCATGACACTTGCCGCTGAAGCTCCCGGGGGGAAGAAGAAGACCAAGTCCGGCAAGATCTCTGATGCCCACCCCGGCAAGCGCACCTCTTCGGAGTGCTGCGCTACCGTCGAGGACGCACCATCCAGCTCCACCGGCAAGTGTAAGAAGGCAATGGCAGCTCCACCTGAGACCAAGAAGGTGTCCGCCAAGGAGGGCGGCACTGGTGGTACCTTCACCATCAGCGCCACTCTTGACCCCAAATAGGAAAGCGCACTCGTTGCTTTCCTGCGGGCGAATGTCGACGTGTTTGCGTGGCAACCGTCTGATATCCCCGGTGTTCCCAGGAAAGTAATTGAGCACCACCTTGCCGTCTGTCCTCATGTGCGGCCCGTCAAGCAGAGAGTCAGGAAACAGGCAGTAGAGTGCCAAGAATTCATCGTAGAAGAAATCAAGAAGTTGGAAGCAGCAGGCCTTGTCAGCAGGCCTTGTCAGAGGAGTGCTCCATCCCACGTGGTTGGCCAATCCTGTTGTTGTGCGCAAGGCTAACGGGAAATGGAGACTTTGTATTGACTTCACTAATGTTAATAAAGCTTGTCCCAAAGACCCATTTCCCTTGCCGCGTATTGACCAGATTGTTGACTCCACAGCCGGATGTGATTTGCTTTCATTTCTTGATGCATACTCAGGATACCATCAGATCTTCATGGCAGAAGAGGATGAAGAGAAAACCGCATTTATCACCCCGTGTGGCACGTACTGCTTCGTACGGATGCCTTTCGGTTTGAAGAATGCTGGTTCAACATTCGCAAGGGTAGTCCATCATGCTTTTGAGCCGCAAATGCACAGAAATGTGGAAGCTTACATGGATGACATAGTGGTCAAGAGCAAGAACAAGGCGACCCTGATTCAAGATTTAGACGAGACATTTGCAAATCTGCGCAAGATCAACCTCAAGCTTAATCCCGAGAAGTGCGTGTTTGGAGTCCCTTCCGGCAAGCTTCTCGGGTTCTTCGTGTCTCAGCGGGGAATTGAAGCCAATCCCGACAAGATCAAAGCCATTGAGCAGATCGAAGCACCAAAGCGCGTCAAGGATGTACGAAGGCTTGCCGGTTGCGTGGCTACTCTCAGCAGGTTTATCTCTAGATCTGCTGAGCGCGCCCTGCCATTTTTCAAAATTTTGAAAAAGGCAGGTCCAGTAAAATGGACTCCGGAAGCGGAGGCTGCGCTGCAGGACTTGAAGAGATACCTGTCCTCCACTCCAACGCTTGTCACACCTAAACCGCAAGAGAAGTTGCTGCTGTATATAGCGGCAACCAATCAAATGGTTAGTGCTGCATTAGTGGCGGAGAGGGAGGCGGATGATGAGCCAGCAACCACGGCAGATCCATCCAGCGACAAGCAGGGGGCTTCACCGACAAGCTCTGGTCCCGACAAAGATGGATCTGCGCAGGAGTATGATAAGATGCCGAAGAGAATGGTGCAGCGCCCAGTTTACTTTGTCAGTTCTCTTCTGTAGGGGCTAGATCAAGGTACTCTGGTGTGCAGAAGTTGCTTTTCGGCCTCCTCATGGCCTCGAGAAAGCTGCGCCATTACTTCCAAGCACATGAGATCACAGTCGTCACTCGCTTTCTGCTAAAGAGGATACTGCAAAATCCAGAAGCAACGGGCAGGATTGTCGAGTGGGCGCTGGAACTGTCAAGCTTTGGCCTCAAGTTTGAGAGCACTTCAACTATCCAAAGCAGAGCGTTGGCAGAATTCATAGCAGAGTGGGCGCCAACCCCAGATGAAGAAATTCCAGAAACGAGCATCCCCGTCAAAGAGGCAAGCAAAGAGTGGTTGATGTACTTTGATGGTGCCTTCTCGCTGCAAGGCGCCGGTGCAGGCGTGCTGCTTGTCGCACCCACCGGAGAGCACCTCAAGTACGTAGTCCAGATGCACTTTGCCAAGGAGCAAGCAACCAACAATACCGCAGAGTATGAAGGATTGCTTGCCGGACTCAGAATCGCAGCAGACCTTGGGATCAAGAAGCTCATTGTCAGGGGTGACTCACAGCTTGTCGTCCGCCAAGTGAACAAGAACTACCAGAGTCCATTGATGGAAGCATATGTTGATTAAGTGAGGAAGCTAGAAGAGGACTTTGACGGCCTATAAATGGAGCATATCCCAAGAGCTCAGAATGACATTGCTGATGACCTGTCAAAGTGCTTAAGTTGACTCAACCATCCGTAACACCATCAAATGGACAAAGCAAGAAGAGGAAGTTGGTTTCTGGTGACTACTTTCCGGCAGAGCTCCCCGAAGCCGCCGCTAAGAAAGTCCCCAAGATCAACACTAAGGAGGCTGAGGGGCAGTCTGCTCCGGCAAGCCTTATGGTTTGTTCCGTTGAAGCAGACGCTCCCGACAAGTTTTTCTCCGGCAAGCTTGCCGGGGAACGTCAAGCTCCGACTGAGCCGCAGGTTCTCGCCGTAGAAGCGGATGTTCCCGCAGCAGCAGATGTGCCTTTAGTCCTTGTTGTCGAGCCACAAACTCCAGCATGGGCACAACAGATTGCCCACTTCCTTCAGACAGGAGAACTTCCCGAAGAACAAGAAGAAGCGGAAAGAGTAGCCCGGCAGTCAAGTATGTACCAGTTTGTCGATAGCATACTGTACAGAAGAAGACTCAATGGTGTGAAATTGAAGTGTATTCGCCAGGAAGATGGACAAAAGCTGTTGGCAGAGATACATGGAGGCATATGTGGCCACCACATTGGCGCAAGAGCACTTGCCGGCAAAGCTTTCCGGCAAGGTTTCTTTTGGCCGACAGCCCTCCAGGATGCAACTGCACAAATAACCAAGTGTGAAGCGTGCCAGTTCCACTCCAAACAGATACACCAGCCTGCTCAAGCTCTCCAGACGATCCCTTTATCCTGGCCGTTTTCAGTCTCGGGGCTCGATATCCTTGGCCCCTTCCCCCGAGCTATTGGGGGCTTTGAGTACTTGTACGTCGCAATCGACAAGTTCACAAAGTGGCCGGAAGTGCAGCCAGTGAGGAAGGTGACAGCATAGTCAGCAGTCAAGTTCTTCAGGTCAATTGTTTGTCGTTTCGGGATCCCTAACAGGATCATCACCGACAACGGCACGCAATTCAAGAGCCGCACCTTCATGCAGTACGTCCAAGACCTTGGCGCCAAGGTCTGCTTCGCTTCTATTGCTCATCCAAGAAGCAACGGTCAAGCAGAGAGGGCAAATGCTGAAGTGCTGCGCGGACTCAAGACCAGAACTTTCAACAGGCTGCGCAAGTGCGGAAGAAACTGGATTGAGGAGCTGCCGGTGGTTCTTTGGTCGATCAGAACGACGCCAAATCGAGCCACTGGCCAGACACCTTTCGCTCTAGTCTACGGAGCAGAGGCAGTTCTCCCCACGGAACTCGCATACGGATCGCCTCGAGTGCTCGCTTATGATGAGCTTGAGCAAGAACAGCTGCGGCAAGACGACGCGCTGCTCCTTGAGGAAGATCGTCTTCAGGCTGCTGTACGAGCTACTCGATACCAGCAAGCTTTGCGCAGCTACCATAGCCGCAAAGTTAAGGCCAGAAGCTTCAAGGAAGGCGACCTTGTTCTTCGGCGCGTTCAGTCCGCCAAGAATTCCAACAAGTTGACGCCGAAGTGGGAAGGCCCTTATCGGGTGAGACAAGTCACAAGGCCTGGCGCTGTCCGCCTTGAGACCGAAGATGGCATTCCGGTGAGCAACTCCTGGAACATAGAACATCTTTGTAAGTTTTTCCCATAGGGCGCGGTTGCTGGAACCCCGTTCCGGCAACCACCTTTTGTACAAGTCTTGCCGCTGTTGCATGTAATCCTTTGTACAAAGCCGGGCGCAGATCCCGTGCATAAAAAGAACCCCATGTGCTCCGCACAACTTGTCCATTTCATGCATTAGTTCCTCTCTTGCATGCGATTATCTGACACTTTGTGCAGCACCTACATCCGGTAAGCAGTAACGAGCCGAAGAGCTCCATATTATTATTTTCTCTTCTTTCTCCTTTTTTAAAGGAAAAGAAGGTTCCCTCGCACACAAGTTTGCCGGGGGGGGAGGAGAAGATTGTGGTATGGACCAGGCGTCGTTCAAGCAAAGACTTGCCTTACCGGGAAGCAAACGACAGAAAAGCTAAGGTGCCAAAGTTTGAGCAATCAGTTTTTAAATTTTTGAGTTATCTTCCTCGAACGACCCTGCTTTGTATGGAAAACCTGTGCGCGGAGGAACCGACTCGTGGCTAGTTGCGCCCTTACTTTGTTTTGAGTCCGCTCAACAGCTTAAGTGTGCTGCATCTAGTCGCGACAAGGTTTCTTGTCGGAAGCAGCACCGCCAGCAGGCTGCTGAAGTTCCGCACTCAGCGCTCGCGGCTCGAGTGCCTGCGCCGACAAGTTCCCTAGAAGCGTAGGGTAAAAACATACAAAGGAAGGAATCTAGTAGAGGAAATAACATAGCAATTGATAACAGAAATAAAGTTATATTACAAGATAACTTGTCGCAGCTCTAACAGAATGTTTTCAATAACATGATTAGCAGCGGCAAGGGAAAAGAAGAAATAGACGGCCTAGTCTACGCGTCCGCCCTCGACCCTCTTGATCTCACTCACCTTGTCCACAATGGGTGCGACAAGGGCCTTGAGCGCATCCAGATCGGCGTCAGGCGGCAAGGACCTGAGGACGTTGGTGAAGCTGAGGCCTGGGTTGCGGAAGTCCACCTTCATCAACACCTTCTGGCGAACCCCGGCACAGATTTTGCGCGACTCGTCGGCCAGCTGCTTCAGGATCCTCTCCCGGAGCCGCTGGAGTGCCGTCGCCACGCCCTTGAAGAACAGGCTGAGCTTGGCCCTCGGTTGAAGACTCTCGTCGGAAGGATACCCAAAGTCCTCCATCCCCAGCTGCGCCAGCTCCTCGTTGATGACTGCGGCAATGTTCACGAGACCCTCGGTCCAGTGCTCCATAGTGTCTCTGAACGAGTTCTGGGTAACTGCAATGCTCTCCAGCAACGCCGCGTCAGCCTTGACCTTCTCCGACAAGGTCTTCTCCCGTTCCTTGGCGGCCTCCAGCGTCTGCGTCAGCGTGGCCAGCTTCAGCTCCAGGTCTGCTTTGGAATCCTTGGCGGCGCTGAGCTCCTTGCCCCTCTCAGCGAGAAGACCTTGCAGCTCACCGTGGGCGGCAGCATCCTTCTCACACTCGCGCTTGAGCGTGGCAAGCTCCTCACCACTCTTCCCAATGTTGGCCTCCAGCTGCGCCACCTTCTCCTCCAGCTCTTTCTTGGCGGCCTCCGCAATTGCCGCAACGTCCTTTGCCTCCTTGAGCGCCCCGCCAAGTGCTTGCTCACGCTCGGCGAGCTCTTCCTCGTAGCTGTCGAGGTTGGCCTTCCGCTGCACTAGTTCACCTTCCCGCACGGACTGCTTCTCGGCGGCCAGCCTTTGCTCCTCTTCAGCTTCGGCCTTCTCGAGAAGGAAGGTCGTGTGCTCCTCGTCGAGTCGCTCCCGCTCCTGCACCAGGGACTGGAGAGCTTCTTGATTGTGGCCCCGGAGCTCCTCCGCGCGCTTCTCAATGTCAACTCCCGCCTTTGCGACAAGCGCTTCCCGGGAAGCCAGTTTGGCTTGCCGGGCGCGGTAGAGTGGCAGCAGCTTCCGCAGCAGCTGCTCCTCCTCAGGCTCGCCGCTGCTGCTGCTGGGCGCGTCGACCAATGACAGTCCAGCAGAGCCGATCACCTCCCCGTCAAAAGTCTCCCCCTCGACCCGTGCCCTGGGGCTCGACGCCCAGGGTAGCTTGATGAAGATATTGTCACCGGCCTTCAAGTAGGCGCCGGGCTGGGGCTCCTCGGAGCCCGGCTCCACAGAAGCGGCAGAGGGATCGGAGGTCGGCGCAGCGCCCGATGCTCCTGCGGCCTCAGGGTCGTCAGTGCGATCGCCCGACCCCTCGCCGGCTTCTGCAGCGGCAGCCCCGGCGGCCTCCTCGCCGGCGGTCTCATCAGCACCGGCCCCTTCCTCACCGGCGCCCTCTGTCTCCATTGGCTCAGCCGCAGGTGGGTCTGAAGAACGAAGAAGGGAGGAAAATCAATCAAAAATCCAAGAGAGGAAAAACAGAAGAAGCAGAACCCAAGGGAGAGTTTCTGGGCAAGTGGATTACCTGCGCCAAGATCTGCAGTTGCGGCCTCGGTCGCCGCAGGATCAGCAGTGCCGTCCCTTGCCGGAGAGTTCCCCCTTTCCGGAGAGCGCTCCCTTGCCGGGGACTCCTCCCTTGGCGGCGCAGTCGAAGCAGGTGGCACTTCGGGACCAGCTTCCGGGCGCTCCTGATGAGACTGCTCTGCTCCTGCACAAGTCAACAAGCAAGATATCAACAAAGGAAAAAGCACTCAAGCGCGCCCGGCAGCAGAAGGCTAAACTATGAACTTACGCTGGGGGCTGCGCTGGGGGCTTCTTTGAGGGGTGATTGCCGGGTCCGTCAAGGTGGTCTCGGACCCACCTCCTGCTGACACGATGGGGTCATCCTCGATGATGATCACCGCGGCCTTGGCCCTCTTCGCCGCTCTCTGGGCCAGTGTTCTGAAAAGAAAGGAGTCCAAATTGGAGCAAGTCAGATACAAGATATAAACAGCAAGATTGAAGAACTACAAGAGCACCAAAGAAACTCACTCTTCTTCCTCCTCGTCGGAGCTGAGCGCGGAAAGATCGAAGTCCGGCCCTCCTCCGGTGCGGCGAGGTGGAGGAGTAGGATCCCTTGCTCGCTTGGCGGGGGCGATGGCGGTGGCCCGGGAAGATCCCGCTCCAGTTGCCGCTGTTGCGTGAGGCGCTCCAGCGGCAACATTGCTTGCCGCGGTAGAGCGCGTCGCACGGCTCGGCGGCTGTTGACCCGGCTGCCGCCCCGCTGCGTCCCCAGCCCTGCAAAGGCGCCTTCTTGGCGGGGCCGGGGGCTCCGCCTGCGGCAAGTTTTCTGAAGGCTCGGGCTCCTCCTCGCCGGCCTCGCTCGGCTTGGTTTCAGAACCGGCAGGCTCCTCCTCGCCCATGAATTCCGCGCGCTCGGCAAGGTTTGCCGCCTCCGCAGCCTCCGCCTCCTCCACAGTGAACCCAAACATGCCCGCGGCAGCTGCGGCCGCAACCTCTTCTGCCCTAGTGGCGATGCGCTGCAGCTCCTCGTCGGTGGTGTCACGGGTGAGGCTCTTCTTCTCGTCAGCGTGGACCGGCACCTCCTCCAAGTTGTCAAAGAACGCTTGCACAACGTCATCCGTAGGCTCTTGCCAAGTTGGAACGATTCCATGTGAATCGCACAACGGCATCATGGCGCGGATCCAGTCAAGCGAAGAATTGTTGCACAGTGGAACAACGCCCCTCGGCAGCGTGAATGGATGCTGGGGGTCGCGTTTGAATAACTCCAAGAGCATTGCGTCCAGCTCCAAGACGGTGAAGTTGTAGTTGAGGCCCGGCCGCAGCCTCATGATGTCCGCCGAATTCTTGAATTCCCAAGCGGGCCTCCCCCTCTCCTGCAGGGGGGTAATGCGGCGGCGGAGGAAATCTGCCCCGACAACACCTACGGTGAGCCCGGCAAGCCTGAGGCGAAGAATCCTAGTGATGGCGATCTTCAGCCTCTCGTCTTCCGGGGCCACGTTGCTCCAGTCATTGCCGCGCACTATTGGAGTTTGGCGCACGGCGGTGAAGGGCTGCGGATTCTCCTCGACAATCCAGCACCACTCCGCTCTCCACTCATCCCACTTGCTGCGGAGCTCACCCTCCAAGTACGCCTCCTTCTTGCCGACTCTCGAGATCCAAGCAATCCCTCCGGCAAGCGGCTCTCCTCTCTCTACCCGAGGTATGAAGTAGTGGTGGAAAAGGGCAACACTAGGGTGGACTCCGACAAAGTTTTCGCACAAATGTGCGAAAACTGCCATGGTCAGGACAGCGTTGGGGGTGAAGTCAAGGAGGCGGAAGCCATATGTGTTCATGATATCACAGAAGAACTCCGAGAAGGGCGGGCAGAGCCCGCAATAGAAGAATAGCGCGAAGAATGGGTACCCGTTTGGAGCCGACTCCGAAGCAGCGGGTAGGAGTACCCTCGTGCGCGGATGCGCACGCGTCTCCATCGCCCAAAAAAGGTAGAAGTACTCCCTCAGCTCCTGCACGCCGAGCTGAGGGGAGAAGACCGCCCGCTCCTTCCGCAGCGCCGCGAGCCGCTGCGCCTCGGCCGACTTCACGCCCTTTCCTTTGTCGGCTTTTGGGGCCATGGCGGAGGTGGTGAGGGAGATCGACGGCGTGGTGATGCTGGTGGCAATGGGGGGCGGAGCGCTGCTCTCTCGGCTTAGAGAAGAAGGGGGGAGCGGCGGAGGTTTGTAAAGAAGAAGTAGCAGCAACCAGCAAGGGGGAACGAACTGCCCCTGTTTCCTCTGCTTATAAAGAGGGACGGGGCGGACGTTTCGGCCTTCCGAATAAACAACCACCCACGATCTCTCCCACGATGCCGCATTCAACGCGTGCCGTTATGGGACAGCGCGGTGGATACGGAGCGAGATTCGGCATGGCCCAGCCCGCGTGTGCCCGTGCCCTGTCTTAGGCCTGGCCCAACAGCGCTCGGCACCGTGTCTGGCCCAGGCCCGGGGGCTCCTGTCGGTGTACTAGAATAGGGGTACCCTAGTACCCCGAACTTGTGCACGGGCAGTTGCAGCACCCCACGGCAAGGCTTGATGGGCGAACGCCAAGATCCTCCAAGGTTCCCTTGGAGCCATCCAAGAACAAAGTATTTAAGCTAAGGAGACAAGGCCCCGGCAAGAGGAGCTTGCCGGGAAGGCCAACCAAGGCACTCCAAGGAACTTGCCGCGACGCGCCACGCGCTCCGGCAAGGCAACAAGGCCCCGGCAAGAGGAGCTTGCCGGGAAGACTAAACAAGGTACCCCGAAGCCCGGTGAGCGACGAGCTTCTGGACCCGACAAGATAACAACAGCGGCAAGGCGCTTGCCGCGGCAGGCGGCCACTCGGCGCCCACGCTCCAGCGCATGCACCAACGTGTCGCTCTGGGGACCTCTCCAGGCGCGCGTGGCGGGAGGCTGTGCAGCCAGCGGTGCGCAGTGGCATGCAAAGCTGACAAGATCACCATCGTGGCAAACGGTGGCGCCCCTAACGGTCCTTTGCTGCACTGTTTGGGCGACTCAGACGGGCATTTAATGCCCTTGTCCCCTGCCGTCAGGGTTAGGTAGGGTGCACTGTATAAGTAACTGTATCAACTACCTCGCTTTTTACATTTGTACCCTCCTCTGCGTTGCCACCTGTCGGTGACCCCTTTAGCGTATAAAAGGAGGCCCATGCGCAACGTAGAGGGGGTTCGGACAGGGAAAAAGGCTCGACTCACTCCGAAGCCAGAAAAACCTTAGCTCTCACGAGCAAGAACACAAGATAATACAACCAGACAAGCAGCAGTAGGAGTGTTATCTCTCCGGAGAGCTCCGAAGCTGGGTAAACTGCTCGTGTGCTTCGCCTCGATCCGCTCTTCGTGCTATCTCCGCCCCCCACCGAACCGAAAGGGGCCCGGTCCTCCGGCCCCATAGGTGTTCGTGGATCAGTTTCCCCCGACACATTGTCAAGAAATATTTAGATTATATATCCATTTGGATGATTTTCCTTATGTAATATCCACTATTATAATCCAACAATTTTATCTAATATATGATTCTTCCTCCCGCGAGTATATTCTCTTGTTTTTCTTTTCTGGAAATTCATAGTTATCACCGTTATGTGAAGCACTTATTTAATTGCTAGAAATATGTATAAAAAATAATATTATTCACATTATATATGAACCAATACTTGAAGCTTGCAAATCCTCTGTTGCAAGCCTTGGGATTTTGTTTCCTATACAATAATCACCAACGAATAGAAGTGTTGCACAAGTCTGTTTTATGCGCATAGAGTGTTGCAACAGTGGAAAGGTGTGTTAACTGCATAGGCATAACGTTTAAAAACAAGCAAATATTCGTTCAAACTGGTATTGTGCAGGTCTAAAGTACACTTGTTACTGTTAAAAATGAAAAGGCATGCTAACTGCAACATCCTTAACAACAACCATATATCGTAATTCATATGAAACTGTTATTGATGAAGTTGAACTACACGACAAATAGTTGCACATATAGAGCACCACATTGTGAAGAACTGAAATAAACAAGGCATAAGGCCATCTCTAGCCGATCCTTTAAAAGTTAACCGACTAAAACCCTTAGTGGATATATATATATATATATATATATATATACTCCAGCAATTTTTGCCCGTTTCTAGTCGATCCCCTAAATTTAACGTTATAAACTTCAATTTGATCAAGTTCAAAGCAGGTTCAACCGAAAGTAGCATGCATTCAAACATAAACATAGATAGTTTTTCATAACCGAACATAAAACATAAATTTAAACTAAGCTAAACTACTTTTGGTCAAAGTGGAGGTCGAGCCAATCCTTCCTCGTCAGGTATGGTGTGCCGCGAGTCGGGTCCGGTGCCGTCGTCGGGGTCGTTGGGGAAGACACTCCTCCACTCATCGACGTCGATCTCCTCGTCCTCGCCGCCCACCTCGATGCCCTCCACGCCATCGTCCTTGCCGCCTTCGACCTCGTCATCAGAGGAGAGCACGATAACCTCGCTGCCCTCCCCGCCGGCAAAGATCACCCGCTCCGCCTCCACGAGCTCCGGGTGCTGCCGACGGAGCTCTTGCATGTAGGCCTTAGCGGCGGCCTCGGCCTCGAGGCGTTCCCATGCCTCGCGGTCCTCCCACGCCATAGCCGAGCTAACCACCACTGGCTCTAGCGAAACAAGCACTACAAAAAAAAGACACATCCGTGACATTTTGGGCCGAACGAATTTTTTCTGTCATACTTATGACACTTCTATGAAGATAATTGTGAAAAAACCCTCATCGTAGGTATGGTGGGGTCCTACTTCTA
The DNA here is from genome assembly GCF_002162155.2 of Triticum dicoccoides. Lineage (NCBI taxonomy): Eukaryota > Viridiplantae > Streptophyta > Magnoliopsida > Poales > Poaceae > Triticum > Triticum dicoccoides. The sequence goes on from NC_041392.1 coordinate 206,302,938, forward strand.
TGGAAAAAAATCATGACAGAAAATGAGCTATTCGTCCTGGGCGGGCCGGAGACGCAGCTGCATGACATTCTTTGGGCCGTCCATGACAAAAAAACCATGGTAGAAGCGAGGGCGAGGAAAATATTGAGGAGTTCCCAGTTACGAAGGGTGGTCGGGGGCCGAGTGATGCACGTTTCTCTCGTACACGTACGTGCGTGGGTGCAAGGCATTGGGCTCCGACTGAACCCGAGTGAGGCATTCGCCTAACTGAACCCGAGCGACTGCACTGCAGGCTATGCATTACTGAACCTGAGCGATCGATCGATCCCTTGCTATTAACTGAACCCGAGCGATTCCTTCGCTACTGCTGCTAACTTAAGCTGATCGATGCTGCCTCTGGATGAACAGTGAGCTTTGTTGGGGGGTTTGGATGAACAGTTCTCGGTGGGGGGTTGGATGAACAGGACCCTGTGGTAGTAGAGGCCGTTGCCGCTTGATAAGCAGTGCCCCGATCGATCGAGCCGGTGGATGAACAAGACCCCATGGAGGGCTGGATGAACAGGACCCCATGGAGGGCTGGTTGAACAGTAGCCGGTGGAGGGCTGGATGAACAGTAGCCCGTGGAGGGGTGGTTGAACAGGACCCCGTGGAGAGGGCTGGTTAAACAGTAGCCGGTGGAGGAGCGTGCGGTGGAGGCTGGATGGACAGGAGCCCATGGATAAACAGTTGCAGGTGGAGGCTGGAGGAGGTCGACGATGGATGAACAGTAGCCCGTGGAGGCTGGAGGAGGTCGATGATGGAGATGAACAGTATCCCATGGAGTCCCGTTTTGCGGTACGCCACACCCCTCCCGATGAACAGGACCCCCGTTTCGACCGTAGCGCTCCAACACATGTCTGTTACCTCCATTTTGCGGTACGCCACACCCCTCCCGATCAACAGGACCCTGTTTTGACCATTTTGCGGTACGCTAGACCCCTCCCGATGAACAAAATCCCGTTTTGACCGTGGCTGGTCGAACACAAGGCCGTTTCCTCCATTCTGTGGTACGCCAGGCCTCGTTTCCATCAGTTGTTCCGTCCAAACCGGTTGGCTCCCGATGAATAGCAGGCGTTCCGTTTCCTCCCCATGAACACGATGCATTCTATTGCCTCCCCATGAACACGACGACGGCGCAGCTTATCCGTTCCTCCCAGCCATGTAGATGAGGCATGGTCGTAAGTATGCGCAAGTAGGCATTCGAGACCCCGCTCGTATGTACATACGTGGTCGTATTTTCTTTCTTGCACCCTGGCCGATGTACGTACATGTACATGCTATGTGCGCACCTCTACTACGACATGTGCGCGCCTCTACTACGACACATGCGCGCCTCTAAATCGACCAGTATGTACGTACACGTTCGCGACCAGAATGACAACACTATGTACGCTTTGACCAGGTGGGTCCCGATTGTTAGGCACTTCCTTGCATGCGAACATGTAGCTGGTGGGTCCGAGCAGTCAGGGGGGGAAACGTTTTTTTGCGAGATACGGTGGCCCGTCTGGTGGGTCCCTGCTGTCAGGTGGAGGAATCATTATTTTCCACGTAATAAGGAGGCACTTCCTTGCTTCGGCCATGGACCCAGCTGTCAGCCTCTCCACGTACAGTACACATCCCATGGAAGTCATTCCTTGACCACGTTGACCACGCCGTGCCGAGACTACCAGGGCGGTGGACGACGGCGATGCCTAGGAAGGGGACGACGCGGAGCCGGGGAAGACACGGCAGTGGCTGCCCACACGGAGAGGAGTACGAGGGTTCACTGGTTCGGCTGCGGTGTGAGGCTGTCGTCGCCGCAGAATAACAGGGGTTGTGGGTGAGTAGAGGGATAGACAAGCCAGTGGTGGGAGTTGTAGGGGGCGGTGAGGCCTCCGCGGCATCACAGCCGGCCACGGGAGGCACGAGCACGCGGCACAACTGGCGCTACTTTGGGCGGTTGGAGCAAGAAGACAAGAGGTTGAAGAAGCACTAGGGCCATTTGATGGACATTGTATGGTCCCTGGAGCTAAAATCGTTCATATTGACTAAGTAGGCCCACAAGTCAGCCTCCCACTATGGTGGGTCCCAGCTAGCAGGGGGTATTCATTTTTTGTGCGTAATAAGGAGGCACTTCCTTGCATGCGAAGATATAGCTGGTGGGTCCGACCTGTCAGTGGGGGGAACAATTTTTCGTGAAATACAGAGGCCCTTCCGGTGGGTCCCAGCTGTTAGGTGGAGGCATCATTATTTTGCACGTAATAAGGAGGCATTTCCTTGCGTGCGGCCGTGGACCCAGCTGTCAGCCTCTCCACGCACAGTCCACTTCCGATGGCTGTCGTTCATTGACCATGTTGACCACTCTGCGCCGTGCGCCTCCAAGGTGGTGGACGACGGCGAGGCCCCGACAACAACGAGCCGGAGATGAGATGACGTGGGAGTAGAGTTGCAGACGAAGAGGTGTACGAGATTTAACTGGTTCTGGTGCGGTGTGGTTCGGCAGTCGGTGGAGAAGAACAGGAGGTGTGGAGGGATGGCCTGGCCAATGGTGGGGTAGCGCTTCACAGCGAAGCGTGCTAAGCAGAGCTGCTAGCAGCAGGAGGTAGGACCAGGTGGTCCCGGCGGCGCTGGAAGAAGAAGACAAGAGATTGAAGATGGATGCCGGTCATTGGATGTAAATCCAACGGCTAACGATGTTAGAATCATTTGTTGACTAAGTCGAAAATGACTTGCGTTGGCTTCGACCTAGTGGCCCACATTTCAGCCTCCAAAAATATGGCACGTATTTAACCCATTTTTTCAGAATTTACAATCAATTTGATCTCTTTTTTTTAGAATTACAGTCCATTTGTTGGGCTGGGTGAACAAATAATGTAGCCTCGATGTGGCTCATTTATTTTTTTCCTAAAAAATTACAAGCCATTTGCACTTTCTTGAAATACACGATTTTGCTGGGCTGATTCTAATTATAATGTTGGGTTAGGCGCAGGAATGTTATCAAAAAATAAACAGGCGTTGAGCATTTTGTTATAAATATATTTGAATAATAAGTGATTTATTATTACATTGGTCCTTAAATCATACCAAACTTTTGTACACAATCACCAGGATTTTCGTTGCTAATAAAATCCAGGATTTTATTGTTAAGAAATTATTTTTTAGAAGTAAATAAGATGTGGGATATTGTTTTCTTACATTTGTAAGTATCTATTAAATATATGATGACAATAACAATAATATATAATAACATATAAAATAATTTAAATATATATGATATAGTTAGAAGGGAAACATAAGGGACCAGGCGTTCCTATTCTTATATAGAAAAATAGAACAGACCTGTACTTTTTCTTCAAAAAAATACATAAATTGGGCTGCCGATGTTTCAGGAAAAATAAAATCTCGGATGGGAGGTCCATAGGCCGGTCGATACATGACGACCGTCAAAAAAAATACAAACCGGCATGTCGTGGGCTACGCAAGTTAAAAAAGAAATCCTAGACGGGGCATCCCAAAAGCCAGCTGATACTTGCTGCCCGGTGATAATAAATGATACCTGTCAGCTCCTCGTCTTCGTTGTGAATTTATCTCCTATAGTAACTATGTTGAACCACCTAAAAATGTAACTATGTTGACAAACCCGTGGGCCCCAACATCAGTATAGTATTAGGAGGAAGTATTTTTTTCGATGAGGCACTTGCTTGCGTACGGCCATAGACCCGGTGGGTCCCGACTGTCCGCCTCTCCACGTACAGTCCTCTCCATATTCCTCTCATTCAACATGTTCACAATGGCAGACAGCGGCATCGTGGCTAGCGCACAAAGGCACAGGAGGAGATCGGACCACCTGAGGTAGTGCCTTATTTGTAAAGAAAGTACTGAACTAGCCGAGTGGCCAAGTGACACTACCCGACAGTTGTTCCGCCCGGGTTCGATTCCACCTGATGTAGGGCAAATATCTCCAAATTTTTTGCCTCTGCCATTATTGACATGTGGGTCCCCATTTTCATCTACGCACACCACATCCAACACTTGCCAAAACTTCGTCCCTCGTTTTCTCTGTTTTTCGCACACTCGACATCGTGTGGGCATTTTGAAAATAGCATACCTTTTTGACTGTGCATCATTTGAAGATGTGTTATGCATGAATGTTGATCAGCATGATGTTAACTGGCTGGTAGTTCCATTTTCGCCCATGAATAAAACTTCCAACATGATGTTAACCCTACTTGAAATGGCCATGTTAATGTAAATGCTCTGCCTGTGAAAGTTGTAGTTTCTTATCTGAAACTGAACTTGCAGTTTCTTCTCTGAGAATCACATTGTCTGCACTTTTATACTCCTATGAAACTACATTTTCTTAAGTACTAAAAATAGATCTCTAGAATTCATAAAATACTTCATATGCTCAATACTGCAAATTTGAAATTCAAAAGACATTCATATATGAAGTACTCTCAAAATACACAACACAAAATACAATTCACAACTTGCAAATACTGACACCCCTAAGCTCCTCCTAACAATTCACAACCTGCCTGACTATTGGGCAGGCGGCAATCCCCTCCTATTCCTCGGTGGCAGACAACCGCCCCGTGAGACGGTGTGAACGGCGAGGGAGAGGATGGCGAGGAAGCATCGTCAAGCCAACTACTTTTATCCTCTTGCAGTTGGGTTCGGTCGACAAAGACTCCACCGGCTAGCTCTGGCACGACACCCTCACAAACGGCACCCTGTAGATGCTCGATCCTTGAATCTCTGGTGGATGCTCCATATGGGATCAATACTCCCACCATTGCTTCCTCATGATCGCATTAGGTGAATCTGTTTGCTCCATGGCCCAAAGGAGCAACTCTATGTACTCTCACTCAACTCCCTTTGAGAGTATCGCCACCTTTTCGCTCTATTGCAGATATTTGTTATAAATATATTGGAATAATAAGTGATTTATTATTACATTGGTCCTTAAATCTTACCAAACTTTTGTACACAATCACCAGGATTTTCGTTGCCAATAAAATCCAGGATTTTATTGTTAAGAAATTATTTTTTATAAGTTAATAAGATGTGGGACATTATTTTCTTACATATGTAAGTATCTATTAAAGATATGATGACAATAACAATAATATACAATAACATATAAAATAATTTAAATATATATGATATAGTTATAAGGGAAACATAAGGGACCAGGCGTTCCTATTCTTATATAGAAAAATAGAACAGACTTGTACATTTTCTTCAAAAAAAAATACATAAATTGGGCTGTCGTTGTTTCAGGAAAAATAAAACCTCGGATGGGAGGTCCATAGACCGGTCGATACATGACGACCATCAAAAAAATACAAACCGGCATGTCGTGGAATGCGCAAGTTAAAAAAGAAAGCCTAGACGGGGCATCCCAAAACCCAGCTGATACTTGCTGCCCAGTGATAATAAATGATACCTGCCAGCTCCTCTGCTTCGTTGTGAATTTATCTCCTATAGTAACTATGTTGAACCACCTAAAAAAATGTAACTATGTTGATAAACCCGTGGGCCCCAACATCAGTATAGCATTAGGACGAAGTATTTTTTCAATGAGGTGCTTGCTTGCGTACGGCCATAGACCTGGTGGGTCCCGACTGTCCGCCTCTTCACGTACAGTCCTCTCCATGTTCCTCTCATTCAACATGTTCATAATGGTAGACATCGGCATCGTGGCTAGCGCACAAAGGCATAGGAGGAGATCGGACAACCTGAGGCAGTGCCTTATTTGTAAAGAAAGTACTGAACTAGCCTAGTGGCCAAGTGACACTACCCGACAGCTGTTCCGCCCGGGTTCGATTCCACCTGATGCAGGGCAAATATCTCCAAATTTTTTGCCTCTGTCATTATTGACATGTGGGTCCCCATTTTCATCTACGCACACCACATCCAACACTTGCCAAAACTTCGTCCCTCATTTTCTCTGTTTTTCGCACACTCGACATCGTGTGGGCATTTTGAAAATAGCATACCTTTTTGACTGTGCATCATTTGAAGATGTGATATGCATGAATGTTGATCAGCATGATGTTAACTGGCTGGTAGTTCCATTTTCGACCATGAATAAAACTTCCAACATGATGTTAACCCTGTTTGAAAAGGCCGTGTTAATATAAATGCTCTGCCTGTGAAAGTTGCAGTTTCTTATCTGAAACTGAACTTGCAGTTTCTTCTCTGAGAATCACATTGTCTGCACTTTTATACTCCTATGAAACTACATTTTCTTAAGTGCTAAAAATAGATCTCTAGAATTCATAAAATACTTCATATGCTCAATACTGCAAATCTGAAATTCAAAAGACATTCATATATGAAGTACTCTCAAAATACACAACACAAAATACAATTCACAACATGCAAATACTGAAAACCCTAAGCTCCTCCTAACAATTCACAACCTGCCCGACTATTGGGCATGCGGCAGTCCCCTCCTATTCCTCGGCGGCAGACAGTCGCCCCGTGAGACGGTGTGAACGGCGAGGGAGAGGATGGCGAGGAAGCATCATCGGGACAACTGCTTTTATCCTCTTGCAGTTGGGTTCGGTCGACAAAGACTCCACCGGCTAGCTCTGGCGCGACACCCTCACAAACGACACCCTGTAGATGCTCGATCCTTGAATCTCTGGTGGATGCTCCATATGGGATCGATACTCCCACCACCGCTCCCTCATGATTGCATTAGGTGAATTTGTTTGCTCCATGGCCCAAAGGAGCAGCTCTATGTACTCTCGCTCGACTCCCTTCGAGAGTATCGCCACCTTTTCGCTCTATTGTAGATATTTGCCCGTGGATGTCGCCGTCGCCGCTAGTTGATGCCTTTTGTCAAACCAAAAATATATCTCCAACATCCTAGCTAGCTTCATAGGTTCACCGTCTACGATCCTCACGTATCGGTTGTACTCCTCCATCGATCTACTTCTCCATAGCACCTTCACTCGCCGGCGGTGGTTTTTGAATGGAAGAGGAGAGGAGCAGCACTGGTTTCGGATTAGAATGGGAGAGGAGTGACATTGGTTTTGGATTTGAACAGGAGAGGAGGGGCGCTGGTTTTGAAATGGAAGAGGAGAGGAGCAGTGATGGATTTAGATTGGAACAGGAGAGGAGCGGCGGTGGTTTAAGAGGAGAGGAGCGGCGCTGGTCTTGGAAGTATTTTTTTGTTTTGCATATTCTGGGTCAAAGTTTAACCACGTACTGTATTTGACAAGCAAAATGTGAATGAATGTCACCAAAAATTGAATTGTTTGGTTTGTATCTAAATGTACTTCCATATTATATTATTTTTGCAACATATAACATATACTTTATTTGTGAAAATCATTGTCAATTATGACCCAGAATAAAAGGGAGACTAGTTAATGTGGGGTCACTTTCTTAATTGAAGGGTAAATTGATTTCGATTTTGACCCAGTTACAGCGCGCCGGCCCTCTCGTCCAATCCTAAATCCCTGTCGCACGCTCCTCTCCCTCTTCTCCATTGCAAAACCACCTCCTCTCCCCTCCTCTCCATCATCTACATTCCAAAACCACCGCCTCGCATCTCCCTCTTCTCCATTGCAAAACCACCTCCTCTCCTCAGATGAGGATCCCCTGACATAGCCCATCCTGCCATTGAGACACTGACACATGGGTCCCACCAAGTGTGGGGCCCAACTGTCAGCGACCGAAAGGCAGGGAAACCTCTCCTCTCCATCATCTCCATTCCAAAACCACCGTCTCGCCTCTCCCTCTTCTCCATTGCAAAACCACCCCTCTCCTCTCCATCATCTCCATTCCAAAACCACCATCTTGCCTCTCCCTCTTCTCTATTGCAAGACCACCGTCTCTCCTCCCATCTTCCAAAGCTAGCACCGGACCACTCAGAAGGACATCTATGGAGAGGATGCAGTAGCTAATCAGGCAGATCACTGGTGGCGACCAGGCAAAGTTAGCCTGGTTGAAGGAGATCCTTACTTGGTTTGACAATGAGTGGGAGATTTCGAGGACGGTGAGGGCCATGTGGCAATGTATGCGAAAGAGCGAGAAGGTGGCCATGAAGGCGGCAATGTACTCCTCGGTGGCAGTCACGCCGCAGTCCTTCGAGTTCATCGAGTATCTTCTCTGGGCCACGAAGCAGATAGATTCGCCCGTGGAGAAAGTCAGGCGGAGGTGGTGGGCGTATAGGTCGAAGGTCGAGCACCCAGAGGATAACGAATCGATCGAGTGCGGTGTGCCGTTCATGAGGGTGCAAAGCCAGCCGGAGCCACATGAGTATTCGTTCTACCACCGCAAGAGGAGGTCAGATGGCACGACATCGCTTCCCCGCCGTTCTCCAAGGTTCCCTCGACGCTCGCCTCGTTTCAACGGCATCAGTGGGGTTTAAGGTAAGCTTCGCACTAACCTAATCCTCCATCTGCTCATGCTTACAATCAGTGTGACAGCAAATAAAAATCATGCTTACAATCAGTCTTCGAGTACTACGCCAATCACCCTAAAATAGCTCTGGACATTTCGGTCAAAGTTGTAAAACTGTGTACAAATAAAGAAAAATAGATTGGTGCTTCTTTCAAAAAAGAGTACTCCCTAGAAAACTGCCAATATAAGCTACTAGTATTTTGTTTTGAAGTCTAAGCTACTAGTATTTGGTTAGAGGATTTGTTGTCGAGAAAGATCCATCCACAGTGAGCGCCACACATACCACTAGTGGTGGTGGATGCCAATGCTTAGATGGAGCATGGTTGGTGTCAGTAATTTTTACTTGGCACCTCGCACTCTGCATATATGCCGGTTCCATCTATACATTTGTGCAGTTCCACCAAAATGCAGCTAAATAACCCTGTTTGCACAGATAATGAAAAAGCGTGATTACATTATAGTGGCACTAGCTGATGAAACATACACTAATAAATAGAAGAAAATATTGCGATAGTATCATAGTATGCCATGTTGGAGGGCGAGATGGGCCCTACGACGCCTCATACTGGAAATCAACCCAAGTCTCCCCGATACACCTTTTGCTAGTGATGAACATCAATGTACAACGGTAGTACAAGGAGTGGCCTTGAGACATGCCAATCTCTATTTTTGTGCAGATCAACTAAAATTAAAGCACCCCAGTTTGCAAAAATGCTTAAACATTAACAATGGGACTAGTTGATGAAACATATACTAACAAAGAGAGGCACTTTATTTATCTAAATTGGAAATGAGATGATAGAGAGGACACTCGCTCTATTTTAACTATATTATTACTTCATTTTATCAGTGGCACTAGGGTCGAGCAAGTGGCGAACGAGGTGTACCGTGCGTCAGAAGGATGGAGGTTGGGCGTGCTTAGACTAGGATGCTGAAGCTGGCTCTATCTTCTCCCCTGATGTTTCTATGGTAGCATTTGGGTTGTAATCCAAACTTGGTCGAGCTGGTGCTGCGTCCCCTACCTGCCTAGCTTATGTGGCGAACTTGTCTCCTGGTAGTACTCAGTCCGGTCTAGTAGTAGTTGCATAACTGCCCGTTTACACTAAGATGTTGTCGGATAATGGTTCTCTATGGTAGGGTTTCTTTAATGAAATCGGAGGAAACACCCTCTTTCGATATATAAAAAAATCATTGGCACTAGCGGTGCCAAAACATTGCCTCAAATTAATAGTGCCACTAGATTAAAGTGCAAAATAATAACATTACTACTTTATCATGGCAGTGCCAAAACAGTAGCACAAGAGCAGACTCAACATGCAGGATCTTTGGCAAATGGTCAGACCAAAAATCCACATACCTCGTGATGGGAACCATATCTGGAGTCAACACCATCATAGAAGGGATGACACCAGTCACCAACATGGATGATTCAATTCATGGGACCTTTTGGTGCAGTTCACCTAAAATAAGCAATGTCCCATGAGCTAGCAGCTTCTTCTTCATTTTTTTAAGAGAAGGGCTTCAGCCCCGGTTCCATTTCCATTAGAAAATCAAACCCACAGAGCTTCTTCTTCATTAGTTGCAATAAAATTGAGCAACGTCAAGGTTGGTTGTGAAGCTCCTGGAATGTTCAACTATAATTTTTTTATCATTTGTGTAGTTCAACTAAGATCAAGCGTGAAATGTTTGTCTCTGTTTGCACAAAAAGGTGGAAAGGAGGGTGATAAACAAGTGATGAAACATACATCAAATGAAAAGAAGCATGCTCCTTATCTGAATGGCAATCCTACAAGGACACTAGCAATTTCTAAAGCAGCAGCATTTCTAGATATTAGTGTGGGCATTAGGATTAACTATGACAACCGTTAAATATGACATTACTTTAATGGTGACATTGCTTCATTTTACCAGCAACATTACATTAACAGCTGCTACAGAGTCAATATTTGGGCACGTGAGAGTAGGAAGACCAGGACAGTTGCATTTCAAACTAAAAGAAGCAACTTATCTTAATGGGAAATTTAGCAGGACATGAAAAAAGTGCCATTGATTCTTATTACCCGAGGAATTACAGTGAAAACAACATTGGTTTAACGTGTCCTTACTTTTAATAGTGCAACTGCTACATTTTACCAGTGGCATTACATAAGAGTGGCTCGGTGCAATAAACAACAGAACATGATATCTGGTTGGTCCCATTTTTGTTCGGTGTAGCCACCTTATACTGTGTGAGGCTAGCAAATCTAGTGCTGGACTTACTCTGTTGACTTGTCCCCCAGTCTCCACTTTCTTTCCTTTTTCAACCAATAGATCGGGTTTATATTGAGTTTGTACCATGTTTCCCTTTATTTCCCTATTAGACCAAGAGACAGGTTGGATAGCTAGTCTTTGCTACTTTTCGCCCCCATTATTTCCTCTTTCGACCAAGTCCTAGATTCAGGTAATATATCTTCCCCCACCCCCACCCCACCCCATTTCTTCCTTGTTTGAACCAAGTAGTACTAGATTTGAGTGCATGAACTACTTTTACCTCTTAACAGTCAAAATTTAGGTGGCTTTCAAACAACTGATCGATCCTATCTACGAGGGGGCCTGGGAAATAGTAAAAGATACAAATGCAGCGATGTCAGGAGCTCGAGAAGTAGAGCAAGGCCAGTTTAGAAGGAAGTTATACCTGAGAGTAGCCGGGATGTCGCTAGGTGGGCGGCGGGTGGCCGGATCTTCCCACACTACCATAACAAGGAAGAAGGGGTCGGAGGCCCTCCCTAGCCAGCAGTGCTTGGGAGAGAACGGCAAGGCACACTGATCGGGACGCGTCGGCAGTGGGTAAGAGCCATCGCCGAGGAAGACCGCATGAATGTTGGACATTCTCACCCTCCTCGGTGGAGAGTATCCGACTGGATTTATGACTAGCGGTGAGCAGAGAGAGAGACAGTGCGGCCACCGCTGTCGTGTTTAGATCTGGAGAGGACGAGAAAGTTTGAAGAGAGCAACACTAGCAAGCAAGTGCGAAGGCTCCTGCCTATATAGTGGAGTACTAGTTTTCTTTTGTCTACCAGAGCTGGCTTGACCTCATCAATGACTGTCGAGAAGTCTTCATGCACGTGCCCCGGAGGCGTAGTTGTCGTCATTTTGATATGAAGCACCAGATTATAACATATAACATGAAAAAATGCCACATGAGAAGAAACCATAACCTCACTGCCCAAAGGAGACAACATGAATCCCGATGGACAAACTAGACGAGGATCAAAGATCAAACTAAAGATAAACTCGTAGAAAAGGGGTCCGTCGATAGATGTCCTAATTAACATAGCTGGCTTGACCTAGATGGCAACCGAGTAGTCTTCGTGCATGTGCCCCCGATGACCAGTGCCTTGGAGGAACCCAGTTGTCGCTGTTAACCCTCGCAGTGATCCGAAGCACATGACACCTAATATTTCGAGATGACAAGAAACCTTTTTTTAGATTTCTCATCAGAACTACAGCCCTGTCCAACACAGCCTGCACGATATGTAGACAATAGCCAATCCAGGCGTGTATGCTAGAGTCTGGTCACATGCATGGACGAACTGATCTTCTGTGTCATGCATGGATCGTCCAAGCACCAACGTTTGTAAAACACTTCTCTAGTACTATTGCTCATCTCTCTCTCTTCTATTAACTCGTCCAACTTGCGGGGCCAGGGAGTGTGCCTATGGTCCATTCTCGATTGCGGTCCCACATGTGTGTGCAAACGCAATATGACGCATGTTCCATTAGGAGAGCGGCATGCCAGAACAACCGACCGACCGACCGTTTGGGGTGCCACGCGAATGTGACGGGCGTGATGTATACTCTGTACATGTGTACCACCATTTTCTTGAGGCTTTGCTCCATGGCACAATCCATGGATACAATATTAGTATAGTGTACTATTTAAAAGTCGAGGGTGGGGCTTTTCCCGCGTGATAGGTGGGGTAGTTCCGCCTAGTTGGTTCGACAAAGACGCGAGAAGATGAGGGAGTAGGCTGCTGCAAACGCAGGGTTGTGTGATTTGACAGCGAGTTACTGCTGGACAGGTGGGGCCCTTGATTTGACTTGCCATTTTATCATTTTAACTGCGGCGCTACGACCGGCATGAGTCTCTCAATTCCTGACCACCTCCATGGTATGCAGGTGCCTCTCCCAATGCTCCACCATGTAGAGGCTGGCTCTTGCATGAGAGCCCACTCCTCCACTTTTTACTTGCCTCTTTCCTCCACATATGCAAAAATGCAATGTAAGCGGGCTTATAGCCCACTATTGTACTTGCTCGTACAGGTGCTAAGCCTGCCAGATAGGCATAAAGTATGATGTGGCAAGTTAATTACTCCTTCCATCTAGGTGTGCAAGTCATCTTACGAAAACCAAATAATCCCAAAACACTTAGGCGCGGTGCATTAACTTCTAGTACATCGTTTCTTGTTTCTTTACATATCAACCAATAAGAGATGTGGGGTGTGCATTCTTTTAATGACTTGAGACTACCATTTCATTGGAAGAGGTCACTCCTTGGAAAATGCAATAAATACTACGAAGAAAGAGATAGAGAGAAGTAAAAAAAATACTCTTATAGCTAACCTTGTTGTATGAGTGCCTAAGTGATGACTATGTATGACATGCCAACATCAGATACCCTAACGCACCGTGTTAAATCTCCAAGGGCGTGACCGCATGAGCAAGGCGACGGTCGTGGTAGGCGCGACCATGATACGGGCTGCTAGAAGCCCTTGGGTCTAAGATCTAACGGTCGCATGCTAAGTTGCTGAAAATTTGTAGAATAACCCTCCAGGATAGGATATTCACCCATAGGTCTAGAATCACGCCATGCAACCGTTCGATCTCAGATCCAAGGGCTCTCGTAAGCCCCTATCATGGGAGAATTGAAAGCTTTGTATCACCTGTAATTTTCCCGACGCTTGTGATGACATTGAAAGCCATTTAATTGGGCGTCGAGTAGACATGACATCTAATTGGGCGCCCACAGTACTATGCATGAATCCATTTATCCACCAGGCAAGCAACTATGCTGCCGTTCGCATGCCACACTCAACATTTTTACAAAAACCGCTGACAGTTAGCTCCTACTCGTCCCTGGACGTCCTTTAACATTACGGCAGTTCGCTCCTAGTCGTCTCGTCCTTTCACATTACGGCAGTTCCACTAATCCTAACCCTCCTCCCAAATCCCTGGCGTCCCAATCTCCATGATCGGCAGTGACTACAAGGTTAGAACCATCACCGGTGATGAGTTCGACATCATCTACACCTGTTCTTCCGCGACGGTGAAAGGATGCCTTGCTTGCTTCAGACGCATGTTCGAAAACTCAAAGGATGAGTGGGTCGCTGGGTAGATGTTGAGTACACCACAGTCCTGCAAAGCAAGAAGACTCTAAAGGAGGCAGAGAAGAAGAAGCCCGCCATGATCCAGGTTTGCGTGCATGACTTATGCTTGGTCTACCACATATGCCATGCCGACGTTGAGTGCTAGGATTTTAAGAACTTCCTCAAGGACAGCTGAGTCAAATTCTTTACTGTAGACTTTAGGAAAGACAGAGATGTCCTGGATCGGATAGGACTCATTGTAGGCAACCCCTTCGACCTCCAAAAGAAAGGGTTGGTACCCTCCCGTGATCAGCCTTCAATGCTGACCCTGGCAGGAGCCATGGTTCATCCTTTGTACGGTACACTGAAGAAACATCCGTTCAAGTTTCATCATGCATGGGAGTGGAATGTACTAGATATAGACCACATCCACTACACTGCAATGGATGGCTACCTTTGTTTCAATATCTACAAGGGTTGGATGAAGAGCAAGAGCCAAGTGTGCGGTTCAAGCAAAGAAGTATCGGCCAAGAGGAAGAGGGACAAGGACGAAGTCGAGCACGTGGACGAGGAGTCCGAGTAAGGTGGCAGTGTCGTTGCTCATGGTGGTTCTAATGTAGTGTCTACTGGATTAGTTGCTTAGTTTAATTAAAGGTGTGCTTAGTTTTATTTGAGGGGTGTGTTGTGCTGAGCCCCCAGCAGAACTATGTTATATCCCTTCTTGTTACTTTAACTTTTTGGTACGTACATACTAGTATTTCTTACAGTTTGTCTTTTAGTTGGTATAGTACTACCACTCATTTCTTCACATTATATACGTACAATATATATGGCCAACATCATATAGCCAGCTGTTTAGTTGTTAAAGAATTTCAGGGTGCTTAGTTTTATTTGAGGGGTGTGTTGTGCTGGACACCATCATTGTGACTCAAATATCTTTGGCCATGTTATAATGACATAAATACTGATGGACCAACATTCCAGCTCCCCCTCTATCTCACTACAGTAAAATAAAGTGTGGGGCCTACTTGATCCCAACAGCGTTCTTATTTTCCTATAAAATTATTCGCTTGGATAGTCCTGACAAGCGGGGCCACATTTGTCATTGTGAGAATCAGCTTATTTTTGTCATATAACATGGTCAACGGGTTTGACGTGAAAATAACAAAGTATAATGGCATTTTTGAGAAAACATCTAACTTAACGATGGCATTTCTGAGATATATAATTGCATTTTTGAGAAGGCATCTCACGGACTGATGGCATTTTTGAGTAGTTGTAACTTCTAGTGGAGAAACTGAGTAGTGATACACAACTAGTGGCATAAATAATAAGAACCCGAGAATTAAATAGGTATGCTAATTTCTTTAATATAATTTAGCACCACATTTAAGCACGTACTAGCTTTTTTAATAGTATTATATGCATAATTTGGCGACGAGCGCTCTCTATATATACCACCTTTTTTCTTTCATTTCATCTTGTTAGTTTTGCTCCATGGCGCAATCCATCGATACTACTACTGTACAAAAGTATACATTTTTAAAAGGCCAGAGGGCAGGGCGGTCTAGCTTGGTCGGTTTCAAGTGAGGTGATGGCCTTTGTGATTTGATGGCTCATTACTGCTAGAAGGCGGGGCCTTGTGATTTGATTGCTCGTATAAATGTGCCGACGACCTGAGGAGGAGCAAAAAACCGTGCGGTATACTCAAGTTTTCCACTGGAGTAGTACGATGGAGGAGCACGAAACACAGTAGCCCAGTGCCATATGGCGATAAAAATGATCTAATTTGCTAGTCATCTCATTGTTAGCATTGTTCTATTCATGCCTCGCAGAGAACGTCACATGTGCGGTGAAACACCCGAAGCAAAAGAAGAAACACAAGAGCAAAAGAAGAAGGAAGATTATCACCCCAAAAAAAGAAGGAAGACGCACACACAAGTCTGGGGCGTTACTCTCTACTACATGAAGGGTTGCTAGCCGCAGAGTCATAACTGCTTTTTCATCGCCTCCACGACCTCCATCTCCTTGCGTGTCTCCTCCGCCATCTTCTTCATTTTGTCCATGACGCGGGATTTCTCGACACGAACCTTCATCATCTGTTCTACGTTCGCATTACGTACCTTGACAGCAGCCGGGTGCTCGATGCGGAGCTTTTCCAACTCCTCCTACTGTTCCATGATAAGGGCCTACAGCATCTTCATCGGGGAACTACTATTCTCATGCAGCTTATCCCAGCCGGCATTCTCCTCCTTCAGCAGGTCGAGCTCATGGGAGATCTTCGCCTTGTCCTCCTGAAGTTGCAGGATTTCACCGGTCGCCTTCTTTTCCGAGGCAATGCTCTTCTTCAGCAGCATCACCAAGCCGGCGGTCAACTTCCCCTGCTCATTGAGCTCAGCGGGCATGTCGTCGAGGCTCTTCTTCAGCAGCTCCACTAAGCCATGGATGAACTCCTTCTGCTTGAGGTGCTTATTGAGCTGATCGGGCATGCCGTTGAGGGATAACGACTCTAGCGCCGCCATCTCGGCATGTTTGCCTCCATGGCTAGGGCGCTCCTGGGAGCCATCGCCTGCCCGTGAGAGATCTTTCAAGGTCTCTGCGTGGCGGCGAGCCCTATCTTTTTTCAGCAGCCTTGGTTGCCGCTCCCTTGTTACGAGTAGTTCTCGACCTAGAGCTCTGCACACCGGCCATGGCAAGGACGGACGAAGAAGAAGAACCTATGAGGAGGAACATAGAGTAATTTTCGGTTTGGTAGTTCCCCTTTTTATAACCTAAGTACTAGCCCTAGTACTAAAACCTGCATAGTGGGAAGTACACGTTCAGGTTTGGTACGTACTAGTAGGTGTGAGTAGGCTTGCACTTAATTGTAGCACTAGTACTTTGGAATGTGATAGGAACAAGGTAAAGATTAATTGATGGTTTTGGTTTCGAGGCCCGAAATGGCTCCCGATGAGTTTAGTGGAACATAAATTTCAAGTACTCCCTCCATCTCAGTTTACAAGGCTTGCACGTGTATCTAGGTCATCAATGTAACTTATATAAAATAAATTGTTTAACATAAAAATATATCATTAAAAAACAATATTTGAAGTTTGTAATGATATATTTTTCATAATGTATGTCTCTTATTAAGTTGGTCAAATTAACGACCTAGGTACACGTGCAAGACTTGTAAACTGTGATAGAGGGAGTACTACACTTCTCAAATGCGGTCGCACAAGTCAGTGATGTAACCGGTCGTACATGTCAGACCAAGCCGATGCGTGTCCCTACGGTGAGACGCGCGTCTGCCCGACAGTCTGTTGGTGTGATAGACCATAAAGTATTATGCGACGGAGACTTCTGGTTGTGGCTTCGATTGATTGTCACGACCAAGCATTCTAAAACTAGTGATAAATCAATTACCATCTTTTTCCAAACGACCAAGTATTTTCACAGGAATATAATACATTTAGATGGAGTGATTGTCAAGGTTGCAAACCGACATGGCGTTGCAAGTTCACTGCAGCAGCAACCGACTAGGTCACTGCATCACTGGCAGGGAAGGAGGGCAGCTCACCTCGCCTACGATGCATGCCCAGCGGCGCCGCCGCAACTGGTCCCGGGATTTGGCTTCTCCTACCGCCCATTTGAACAGTTGCACCGGCTGCTCATGCCATTGCGTAGGCATGCACGTTCGTTCCTCCGCAGTCGATTCCGTGAATATGATCTCTGCCATTAGCCCTAGCTTGAAATCAACACAACGCTTCCAGATGCTGACATCCCTCGGCATCTCTCCCTTGAGATCTACTTGCACCTCCGCCTTGTGCTGTGCCAGGCATAGCTCCGATTTGCCCTTGCTGCCCACCACCTGAAATGCAGCCTTGGCATGTCCTCCGGCGCCACCGATCTGTGATTCCAGAGCAATGGATCCCCTCTAAAACACATGTGGGTTTCTCTCAAAGGCGGTAGTGCTGCGGGTCGCAGCGAGAGGGCAGTGATACGTCTCCAACGTATCTATAATTTTTGATTGTTCCATGCTATTATATTATCTATTTTGGATGTTTAATGGTCTTTAATATGCACTTCTATATTATTTTTGGGACTAACCTATTAACCAAAGGCCCAGTGCAAATTGTTGTTTTTTTTGCCTATTTCAGTGTTTCACAAAAAAGGAATATCAAACAGAATCCAAACAGAATGAAACCTTCGCGAGGATCTTTCTTGGAACAAACGCAACCCAGGAGACTTGGAGTACAAGTCTGGAAGTCCGTAAAGCTTCCATGAGGCAGGGGGGCATGCCCAGGGGGGTAGACGCGCCCCCACCCTCGTGGGCCCCACGGAGCTCCATCAACATACTTCTTTCGCCTATATAAACCCATGTACCCTAAAAACATCTAGGAGAGCCACGAAACCACTTTTCCACCGCTGCAACCTTCTGTACCGGTGAGATCCCATCTTGGGGCCTTTTCCGGCGATTTATCGGAGGGAGATTCGATCATGGAGGGCTTCTACATCAACACCATAGCCTCTTGGATGATGTGTGAGTAGTTTACCACAGACCTTCGGGTCCATTGTTATTAGCTAGAGGGCTTCTTCTCTCTCTTTGGTTCTCAATACAAAGTTCTCCTCGATGTTCTTGGAGATCTATTCGATGTAAATCTCTTTTGCGGTGTGTTTGCTGAGAGCCGATGAATTGTGGGTTTATGAATTTGATTATCTATGAATATTATTTGGTTCTTCTCGGAATTATTATCTGCATGATTTGATATCTTTGCAAGTCTCTACGAATTATCGGTTTAGTTTGGTCTACTAGATTGATCTTTCTTGCTATGGGAGAAGTGCTTAGCTTTGGGTTCAATCTTGCGGTGTCCTTTCGAAGTGACAGCAGGGGCAGCAAGGCACGTATTGTATTGTTGCCATCGAGGATAAAAAGATGGGGTTTATATCATATCGCTTGAGTTTATCCCTCTACATCATGTCATCTTGCCTAATGTGTTACTCCGTTCTTATGAACTTAATACTCTAGATGCATGCTGGATAGAGGTCGATGTGTGGAGTAATAGTAGTAGATGAAGAATCATTTCGGTCTACTTGACACAAACGTGATGCCTATATTCATGATCATTTCCTTAGATATGATCATAACTATGCACTTTTCTATCAATTGCTCGGCAGTAATTTGTTCACCCACCGTAATATATGTTATCATGAGAGAAGCCACTAGTGAAACCTATGGCCCCCGGGTCTACTTTACATCATATAAGTTTACGATCTATAGTTCTAGTTTACTATTTATTTTGCAATCTATACAACAAAAATACCAAAAATATTTATCTTATTATCTTTATCAGATCTCACTTTTTCAAGTGGCCGTGAAGGGATTGACAACCCCTTTATCGTGTTGGTTGCAAGGTTCTTGATTGTTTCTGCAGGTACTAGGCGACTGGCGTGTAGTCTCCTACTGGATTGATACCTTGGTTCTCAAAAACTGAGGGAAATACTTACGCTACTTTGCTACATCACCCTTTCCTCTTCAAGGGAAAACCAACGCATGCTCAAGAGGTAGCAAGTAGGATTTCTGGCGCTGTTGCCAGGAAGATCTACGCTCAAGTCAAGACATACCAAGTACCCATCACAAACTCTTCTCTCTCGCATTATATTATTTGCCATTCGCCTCTCGTTTTCGTCCCCCCACTTCACCTTTGCAGTTTTACTCGGCCTTTTTCGTTTGCCTCTTTTCGCTTGCCTCTTGTGTGTCCGTGTGTTAGATCGTTATTTTCATCTTCATGGCGAGCCCTTCATCTCTTCCTTTGTCTCCTGATTTTGAAGTTCTTCACTTGAAACAAAGACAAGGAGAAAAATTAAAAGATGCTTGGTATAGGATGATAGAATCCTATCGTAATTGCACTATCGGGGGTTTTTCATGATTTTGCTTTGCAATTTTTATGTTGTGCAAACTGCTACCTCTTAAGCATTGCGTTGGTTTTCCCTTGAAAACGAAATGGTGATGCAGCAAAGTAGCGTAAGTATTTCCCTCAGTTTTTGAGAACCAAGGTATCAATCCAGTAGGAGACTACACGCAAGTCCCTCATACCTACACAAACAAATAAGAGCCTTGCAACAAACATGATAAAGGGGTTGTCAATCCCTTCACGGTCATTTACGAGAGTGAGATCTGATAGAGATAATAATAATAAGATAAATATTTTTGGTATTTTTATGATATAGATTGAAAGTAAAGATTGCAAAATAAAATAGTGTCAGGACCCCGATTCCTCACACCGATCTAGCCTTTAACACATCATATCACTTTGCGGCCTCACACACGGTATTGCCACGGGTGTCGCCTTACCATGGCCCGGGACCGTTTGCACCTTTTGGCTCACGTATATGATAGTGTCGCTAGCATCCATATGACAGAGAACCCAGGACGACATGACTAGTTGTGAACCCAAAGTGGCACTAACTTACGGGAATAGGCATACATGAATCAACATCGAGCATGTCGGTCAGCAGAGTGCGAATCCGGGCTGTAGCACTTGGCTAACAGGACTCCGGGAACCCGGGCTGTAGCAGGCTAGGCAGGACTCCGAATGTCACCGCGTGACATTTCCCCGAAGGGACAGACACAGGAACGAAGTGAATCACATGCCGGACAGTCAAGTGTTCCGGAGTAGTAGTGCTAGGCTAGTAGGACTCCGGTGAACCGGGCTGTAGCGGACTACTATGTCTCATGGAAGCACAACACTACATTTCCCCATAAGAGAGGCTACGAAGGATAAACAACTAGGTTGTCGGATCCCACACATACCAAGCATTTCAATCATACACACAATATGCTCAATATGTGCAATACAACATGGCATCACAACAAGACTCTACGACTGAGAGTATTTATTCATTAGGCTCCGAGGAGCGAGATATTACAAGCATGGGTCTCATGACCCAACATACAGATCATACAAGCAAGAAGCACATGCGGAAGCTTAACATGTCTGAGTACAGACATCTACAAATGAAAAAGGCTGAGAGGCCTGACTATCTACAAGACCCTCCCAAGGATACAAGATCGTAGCTGAGGTAACAAGCTAAACGTCGAAGTCCACGTGGAACTACTAGCGAGACTGAGGTCTCTCTGCAAAACATAAAATAAGCAAACGTGAGTACAAATGTACCCAGCAAGACTTACATCAAAACTAACTACATATGCATCGGTATCAACAAAGAGGGTGGTGGAGTTTAACTGCAGCAAGCCAGCTTTGACTCAGTGGCTAACCTGAACGACGACTGCAAGTAACTCTTTTGAGGTGGCGCACACGAGTCCACAAATTTACCATACCGATACACCACTATGGATCCGCTCCCGTCTCCCTGCGAGAACGCCATCCGTAGCACTCACGCTTATCTTGCGAGTTTTAGAGTATCCACTTTCACTTGTCTATGAACTATGCAAGGGGTCCAAGTTTCCATATCCGAGGAATCCGGCTATTCGAATAGATAATGATAACCCTGTAGGGGTGTACTTCTTCACACACGCTCTCGCCACTTATCGCCTTGTACACGTCATGTACCTCGGCAACCTTCAAGCGGAAGCCGGGCGAGGGAGTCGGCCACAACCTGACTAACCAACAAGTCTCTAGTCCAGGTTTATCGCCTATTAGGGTTCCATCCGCAAGGAGATCCGGCCCGGGGTGTCGCTCACGGCCCCAAACGATATGTGCAGGGTTCCCAAGCCCACCATTCGGGTGCCAATTGGTACACCGTGCCACTGTGCCTAGTCTGTCCCAAGCCCACCTGTACCGGGTGCCACTTGGTAGACTACTAACACTACCTACAAACACCAGAAACTAGTTGCAACTCCTGGACAGGGATCGGGTTGATTAATAAGCCGAGAGGGGCCGAGTTACTAGAACCCAATGTGTGGTAGTACCTGTTCATGGATCACAAACACAGAACTCGGTTCCTAAGAATGTCTGCAATGAGACAACCCACCATGTACTCCTACATGGCCTCTCACCGCTACCTTTACCAAATCGTGTTCACACACTTAGCTCACACACAGTAGGACATGTTCATCACCCTTCCAATTCATTCCCGATGAATCAGACCTGACTCAACTCTAAGCAGTAGCAGGCATGACAAACAAGCATTAATGAGTAGGCACATCAGGGCTCAAACAACTCCTACTCATGCTAGTGGGTTTCATCTATTTACTGTGGCCATGACAGGTCATGCAGAGGAAAGGGGTTCAACTACCGCAGCATGTAACAGTTGAAACGTTGTTGTCCTAATGCAGTAAAAGAGAGCAGGAGCAAGAGAGTGGGATTGTATCGGAATGAACAAGGGGGTTCTGCTTGCAAACGCCGGAACACGTCTATCGAGAGGGAACAACTACTAGCAAACAAGGAAGAACACAATCAATCAAATGCGCAATATTATGCATGAATGTGACATGCCAATATGATGTGATTTGAGCTAATGCAACTAAAACCAGAAGGGTTTGAGCCAATTTGAACCAAGGGTTCAAATCCAAACTCAAGTTATGAATTTATAATGTGCATTATCATGTTTATCTATACAGCAAGGTTAAGTTGCTTTGTCATGCATGGAAACAGCATAAATGGATAGATTGGATTTTTTTGATAATTTTTCATATATAAATTATTTCATTCGGAGTTACGGTTGAATTTCTATGATTTTTAGAAGTTTTGGCTATTTTCTGAAATAAATAAATCATTTAAGATTTATTTAAATTCCAGAAAAGGATTACTGCATCAGCATGATGTCGCTGTGATGTCCGCAAATCAACTGTGACTGACCAGGTCAAACCTGACCAGTGGGGTCCACTGGTCAGTGACCCAGGGCTGCCTAGGGTCACAGACGGGTGGGGTCGGGTCAAAGGACACATCAGCATAGTCAAGCTCACACGTGGGCCCACTGCAATTAGATTTAACCTTAATCTATTTTAGTTAGCCGGTTAATTAGGCGGTGGGACCCGGCTGTCATTGACTCCAGGGGGTAGTTAGTAGGGTGCTTAGGCCCTAATGGCCGGTTACGTCGGCGGTTGGTCGCCGGCGACCATAGCCGACGGCGGAGGTACTCCGGCCGGCTGATTTCGATGGCCGTTCGAAGCGCGGCTAGGCTCTTCCGAAAGCCTACAGAGAGGCGCGTCGCGTGGTGCAAGTGGCAGCTGCAGGGGAGGGCTGTAGCATCGCCGGCGTCGAGGTGGGCGGCGGCGGCGCTCGGGCGAATGCGAGCAACGGTCCTACGGGGGACGAGCGAGCAAGGTGAAGGTCTAGGCAACCTCCTGGGATCGCCAGGAGCTTGATGAGGTGCAAAGGCACGGCTGTATCAAGCATAGGCCACGACGGCAGCAAGGCAGGCGGCGGCCGGAGCTCGGCTAGCATGGCCTAGGAGCTAGGGTGCGGGAACGGCAGCGGGAAAGAGGGGGGAAAGAATCGGGGGCTCACAGCGCATCGGATGGGGTCGTCGACAAGCTCGGGGACGAACAGTTGACGGCGAATCGATGAAGACAGCCAGCGAGCAGATGCGACGGTGACAAGCTCGAAGGCGGCGATTCGAGGCATCCGAGGACATGTGTTGCGGTGTGGAGCTTCACATCATCGAGGCGGATCAAAGGAACACGTCCACGAGGCAAGGGGTCGGCAGTGGGCACGGTGTTTTGCGGCGGCGCATTCCGGCTCGTTCGGGCGCCCGTGAGAGAGAGCAGAGGGGAGGGGAGAGACCGTGTGAGAGAGAGAGAGGGCAGAGGGAAACGAGGGCATCTCCGTGGCGCGGTTGGAAGCGCCGAGACGCCGTGAGGTGGCAAGAAGGGGCTGGCGCGGCTCGGCTGTGTGCCGGGCACGCAGCTGCTTCTCCTCCTGGCAGGAGGAAGAAGACAGTGCTACCCCTAGTGGGCTGGGCCTGCAGTAGTGGTGGGCTGCACAGTGCAGGCCAGGTAAGTGGCTCATGTACTCTCATTTCCTTTCTGTTTTTCTATTTCTTCTGTAGTGTCAGGGCTTTATTAAAAATACTTAGGCACACTAAAAAATCATGAAACTTGCTCAAGCCCACTGTTTGGGATATATCCAACAGTAAACATTTAAGCTGGTGATTATTTGGACATTTAAAATATTTTATAGCATTTAAATGTCCAAATGCAAATAGAGTATGATTTAATTCAGAGCCCAAATATGTCATGGAAAAATGTGCATCACCTCTGGTTACTGTTTACAGCATTTTCCATAAATGATGAACATTTTTGAAAGCCATTTGGATTTACTGAAAATATTTTAGGTGAACCTAGTGAATTCCTTTGATGCTAGGGGGTTAGGCAATCCCCATTTCAAGTTTCTTTCAAGATTAAACATGATGCACACATGAAGCTATCCTAGTGCAATGCCAGAAGCTAGGGATGTGGCAAATAGATTGAAAACTTATATGATAAAAGATAGGCCCGGGGACCATAGGTTTCACTAGTGGCTTCTCTCAAGATAGCTTAAGTATTACGGTGGGTGAACAAATTACTGTCGAGCAATTGATAGAAAAGTGCATAATTATGGGAATATCTAGGCATGATCATGTATATAGGCATCACGTCCATGACAAGTAGACCGAAACAATTCTGCATCTGCTACTATTACTCCACACATCGACCGCTATCCAGCATGCATCTAGAGTATTAAGTTCATAAGAATAGAGTAACGCATTAGGCAAGATGACATGATGTAGAGGGATAAACTCAAGCAATATGATATAAACCCCATATTTTTTCCTCGATGGCAACAATACAATACGTGCCTTGTTGCACCTGCTGTCACTGGGAAAGGACACCGCAAGATTGAAGCCAAAGCTAATCACTTCTCCCATTGCAAGAAAGATCAGTCTACTAGGCCAAACCAAACTGATAAGTCGAAGAGACTTGCAAAGATAACCAATCATACATAAAAGGTTTCAGATAAGAATCAAATATTGTTCATAGATAAACTTGATCATAAACCCACAATTCATGGGATCTCGACAAACACACCGCAAAAAGAGTTACATCAAATAGATCTCCAAGAAGATCGAGGAGAACATTGTATTGAGATCCAAAGAGAGAGAAGAAGTCATCTAGCTAATAACTATGGATCCGGAGGTCTGAGGTAAACTACTCACACATCATCGGAGAGGCTATGGTGTTGATGTAGAAGCCCTCCGTGATAGATGCCCCCTCTGGCGGAGCTCCGAAAAAGGCCCCAAGATGGGATCTCTTGGGTACAGAAGATTGCAGCGGTGGAAATAGGGTTTTGTGGTGCTCCTGGATATTTTCGGGGTATGTGGACATATATAGGAGGAAGTAGTAGGTCGTTGGAGCCACGAGGGGCCCACGAGGGTGGAGGGCACGCCCAGGGGGTAGGCGCGCCCCGTGCCTCGTGGCCTCCTCATTGGTTGCTTGACGTCCACTTCAAGTCCTCTGGATCACGTTTGTTCCAAAAGTAACTCTCCTGAAGGTTTTATTCCATTTGGATTCCGTTTGATATTTTTTCTGCAAAACACTGAAATAGGCAAAAAACAGCAGTTTGCACTAGGCCTTGGGTTAGTAGGTTAGTCCCAAAAATAATATAAAAGTGTATAAATAAGCCCATTAACATCCAGAACAGATAATATAATAGCATTTAACAGTCGAAAATTATAGATACGTTGGAGACGTATCAAGCATCCCCAAGCTTAGTCCCTACTCGTCCTCGAGTAGGTAAATGATAAAAATAAATTTTTTGATGTGGAATGCTACCTAGCATAATTCTCAATGTAATTTTCTTTATTGTGGCATGAATGTTCAGATCCAAAAGATTCAAGAAAAAAGTTTAATATTGACATAAAAATAGTAATACTTCAAGCATACTAACAAAGAAATCATGTCTTCTCAAAATAACATGGCAAAAGAAAGTTATCCCTACAAAGTCATATAGTCTGGCTATGCTATATCTTCACCACACAAAGTATTTAAATCATGCACAACCTTGATGACAAGCCAAGCAATTGTTTCATACTTGTGATGTTCTCAAACTTTTTCAATCTTCACGCAATATATGAGCGTGAGCCATGTACATAGCACTATATGTGGAATAGAATGGTGGTTGTGGAGAAAAAAAGGAGAAGATAGTCTCACATCAACTAGGCGTATCAATGGGCTATGGAGATGCCCATCAATAGATATCAACGCGAGTGAGTAGGGATTGCCATGAAATGGATGAACTAGAGCTATAAGTGTAGGAAAGCTCAACAAAAGAAACTAAGTGGGTTTGCATCCAACTCGCTTGCTCACGAAGACCAAGGGCATTTTGAGGAAGCCCATCATTGGAATATACAAGCCAAGTTCTATAATGTAAAACTCCCACTTGTATATGAAAGTGACAACATAGGAGACTCTCTATCATGAAAATCATGGTGCTACTTTGAAGCACAAGTGTGGTAAAAGGATAGTAACATTGTCCCTTCTCTCTTTTCTCTCACTTTTTATTTTTTTTCTCTTTTTTATTTGGGTCTTTTCTCTTTTTTATGGCCTCTTTTTCTCGTCTGGAGTCTCATCTCGACTTGTGGAAGAATCATAGTCTCCATCATCCTTTCCTCACATGGGACAATGCTCTAATAATGATGATCATCACACTTTATTTACTTACAACTCAAAAGTTACAGCTCAATTATTAGAACAAAATATCACTCTATGTGAATGCCTCTGGCAGTGTACCGGGATGTGCAATGACTCAAGAGTGACCGGTATGAAAGGATTATGAATGGTGGTTTTGCCACAAATACAATGTCAACTACATGATCATGCAAAGCAATATGACAATGATGAAGCGTGTTGTAATAACGGAACGGTGGAAAGTTGTATGGCAATATATCTCGGAATGGCTATGGAAATGCCATAATTGGTAGGTATGGTGGCTGTTTTGAGGAAGGTATATGGTGGCTTTATGGACTGGCGAAAGTTGCGCGGTACTAGAGAGGCTAGGAATGGTGGAAGGGTGAGAGTGCGTAGAATCCATGGAATCAACATTAGTCATAAAGAACTCACATACTTATTGCAAAAATTTATTAGTTATCAAAACAAAGTACTACACGCATGCTCCTAGGGGGATAGATTGGTAGGAAAAGACCATCGCTCGTCCCCGACCGCCACTCATAAGGAAGACAATCAATAAATAAATCATGCTCCGACTTCATCACATAACAGTTCACCATACGTGCATGCTACGGGAATCACAAACTTCAACACAAGTATTTCTCAAATTCACAACTACTCATCTAGCATGACTCTAATATCACCATCTTCATATCTCAAAACGATCATCAAGTATCAAACTTCTCATAGTATTCAATGCACTTTTTATCATAGTTTTTATTATACCCATCTTGGATGCCTATCATATTAGGACTAATTTCATAATCAAAGAAAATTACCATGATGTTCTAAAGGACTCTCAAAATAATATAAGTGAAGCATGAGAGATAAATAATTTCTATAAAATAAAACCACCACCGTGCTCTTGAAGGATATAAGTGAAGCACTAGAGCAAAATTATCTAGCTCAAAAGATATAAGTGAAGCACATAGAGTATTCTAATAAATTTCAATTCATGTGTGTCTCTCCCAAAAGGTGTGTACATAAAAGATGGTTGTGGTAAACTAAAAAAACAAAGACTCAAATCATACAAGACGCTCCAAGCAAAACACATATCATGTGGTGAATAAAAATATACCCTCAAGTAAAGTTACTGATAGAAGAAGACGAAAGAGGGGATGCCTTCTGGGGCATCCCCAAGCTTAGGCTTTTGGTTGTCCTTGAATTTTAACTTGGGGTGCCTTGGGCATCCCCAAGATTAGGCTCTTTCCACTCCTTGTTCCATAACCCATCAAATCATTACCCAAAACTTGAAAACTTCACAACACAAAACTTAAGCAGAAAATCTCATGAGCTCCGTTAGTATAAGAAAACAAACCACCACTTAAGTCATTGTAATGAAATCATTCTTTATTTGTTTTGGTGTTAAAACTACTATATTCCAACTTCTCTATGGTTCATAACCTCCGATACTAGCCATTGATTCATCAAAATAAGCAAACAACACGCGAAAAACAGAATCTGTCAAAAACAGAATGATCTATAGTGATCTGTAGGTTTCGAATACTTATGTAACCCAAAAATTCTAAAATAAATTGCTGGACGTGAGGAATTTATCTATTAATCATCTTAAAAAAGAATCAACTTAATCACACTCTCCAGTAAAATATGGCAGCAAATATCTTGAGCGCTAAAGTTTCTGTTGTTTACAGCAAGATTACTAAAACTTTCCCCAAGTCTTCCCAAAGGTTCTACTTGGCACAAACACTAATTAAAAGCATAAAATAACATATAAAAATAGGCTAGATGAATTATTTATTACTAAACAGAACCAAAAAGCAAGAAACAAAAATAAAATTGGGTTGCCTCCCAACAAGCGCTATCGGTTAATGCCCCTAGCTAGGCATTGATAATTTTAATGATGCTCACATGAAAGATAGCAATTGAAACACGAAGAGAGCATCATGTAGTAAATGAGAATCACATCTAAGTCTAACATACTTCCTATGCATAGGAATTTTATAAGAAAACAAATTAGCAAGACAAGCTAGATCTAGCATATGCAAGGAAGGAGAAAGAAACAATAGCAATCTCAACATAACGAGAGGTAATTTAGTGACACGAAAATTTCTACAACCATATTTTCATGTCTCATAATAATTACATGTAGGATCATAAGAAAATTCAACAATATAGCTATCACAAAACATACTCTTAACACCATCCACATGTATGCAAAATTGACACTCTTCCAAAAAAGTGGGATTAAAATTAACTAAAGTCATGACCTCTCCAAACCCATTTTTATCAAAAACTTCATAAGGTTGAACATTGTCCAAATATGTGGGATCTAAAATTGACACTCTTCCAAATCCACTTTCAATGTTTCAAACATTATTATCAATCTTATATTCATCATGGGTCTTAAATAAATTTTCAAGGTCATAAGAAGAATCACCCCAATCATGATCATTGCAACAAATAGTAGTCATAGCAAAACTAGCATCCCCGAGCTTGAGGTTTTGCATATCATTAACACAATTGACATTAAGAGAATTTATAATAACATCATTGCAATCATGCTTTTCATCAAAGGAACTATCAAGTATGGGTGCAATAGCAACAATCTCATGTTTAACATAAGGAACTATAGCAAATTCATCTGCATAAATATTGGCATCATGTTCATCAAGGGATATTTCAATTAAATCATTGGAATCATAATTATCTACAGATTCATGCATATTGGTAATTCTTTCAATAAATTCTTTGACATAGACATTATGAGCATAGTTTTCATAGCAATATTTAAGTTTGTCAAAATTTTCAGATTTGTAGAGTGTAATATCATACTTTTCAATGAAAGAAGCAACATCATAAGTACCCTTAAAAGCAAAAAATTCTTCAATTTGTTCGATATCGTAGTAACTATAAACACCCTTTGCATAAGAAGATAAGATTTCATTATCATTAAAATCACATAGGTAGGGGAGGTGTTTTTTAGGGTTCTTAGAGCAACAAGTAAAATCATAAATTTCACAACGATTCCAAGCATAACACAACAATCTGTTTATCTGATCTCATAAGAGTCTCCCCTTTTCAGACAAATGGTGACGCACAAAATGAGCATGCTCATCTAAATATTTCCCATCAAATAGGCTACTTGGGGTTTCAGCAAGAGCACATAAGGATCGAGGTGATCCATGTAGAACACTTTATGTGGATCCATATCAATAGATTTTTAGCAAGCAAAGATGCAAGCAAATAGAAAGCACATGGAAACACAAACAAAGATACATATGGGAAGAAGGCGAAGAAAAGGCAAAGGTTTTCGAAAATTGTTTTAAAAGTGGGGGAGAGGAAAACGAGAGGCTAATGGAAAATAATGTAATGCGAGGGGTAAGAGTTTGTGATCGGTACTTGGTATGTCTTGACTTGTGCGTAGATCTCCCTGGCAACGGCGCCAGAAATGTCTTGTTGACGGGAGATCAAATCTTGACTTAACTGGTTGCAACCTCCCCGACAACGACGCCAGAAATCCTTCTTGCTACCTCTTGAGCACTGCGTTGGTTTTCCCTTGCAGAGGAAAGGGTGATGCAGCAAAGTAGCGTAAGTATTTCCCTCAGTTTTGGAGAACCAAGGTATCAATCCAGTAGGAGACTACACGCAAGTCCCTCGTACCTACACAAACAAATCAGAACCTCGCAACCAACGCGATAAAGGGGTTGTCAATCCCTTCACGGTCACTTATGAGAGTGAGATCTAATAGATATAATAATAAGATAAATATTTTTGGTATTTTTATAATACAGATTGAAAGTAAAGATTGCAAAATAAAATAGATTGAAAACTTATATGATAAAAGATAGACCCGGGGACCATAGGTTTCACTAGTGGCTTCTCTCAAGATAGCATAAGTATTACGGTGGGTGAACAAATTGCTGTCGAGCAATTGATAGAAAAGTGCATAACTATGATAATATCTATGCATGATCATGTATATAGGCATCACGTCCGCGACAAGTAGACCGAAACGATTCTGCATCTACTACTATTACTCCAAACATCGACCGCTATCCAGCATGCATCTAGAGTATTAAGTTAATAAGAACAGAGTAACGCATTAGGCAAGATGACATGATGTAGAGGGATAAACTCAGGCAATATGATATAGACCCCATCTTTTTATCCACGATGGCAACAATACAATACGTGCCTTGTTGCCCCGACTGTCACTGGGAAAGGACACCCCAAGATTGAACCCAAAGCTAAGCACTTCTCCCATTGCAAGAAAGATCAATCTAGTAGGCCAAACCAAACTGATAATTCGAAGAGACTTGCAAAGATAACCAATCATACATAAAAGATTTCAGAGAAGAATCAAATATTGTTCATAGATAAACATGATCATAAACCCACAATTCATCGGATCTTGATAAACACACCGCAAAAAGAGTTAAATCAAATAGATCTCCAAGAAGATCGAGGAGAACATTGTATTGAGATCCAAAGAGAGAGAAGAAGCCATATAGCTAATAACTATGGACCCAAAGGTCTGATGTAAACTACTCACACATCATTGGAGAGGCTATGGTGTCGATGTAGAAGCCCTCCGTGATCGATGCCCCCTCTGGCAGAGCTCCAGAAAAGGCCCCAAGATGGGATCTCTTGGGTACAGAAACTCGCTGCAGCGGAAATAGGCTTTTGTGGTGCTCATGGATGTTTTCGGGGTTTGTGGACACATATAGGAGGAAGAAGTAAGTCGGTGGAGCCACGAGGGGCCAACGAGGGTGGAGGGCGTGCCCAGGGGGTAGGCGCGCCCCTGCCTCGTTGCCTCCTTGTTGGTTGCTTGACATCCACTCCAAGACCTCTGGATCATGTTTGTTCCAAAAATAACTCTCCCGAAGGTTTTATTCCGTTTGGATTCTGTTTGATATTCCTTTTCCATGATACACTAAAATAGGCAAAAACACAGCAGTTTGCACTGGGCATTGGGCTAGTAGGTTTGTCCCAAAAATAATATAAAAGTTTATAAATAAGCCCATTGACATCCAAAACAGATAATATAATAGCATGGAACAATCATAAATTGTAGATACGTTGGAGACGTATCACTAACCATGTGCCATAGACAACTCTTGGATTTTGCCGCTAAAGGGAGTTTTATTGAAGTTCTTCCCAGTATTGCGTATGAGATTATAGAGGGAATAATAGGAGTACTACTCCCACAAAAGGGAATCCATCATACTCAAGAGGGAACCCAAGTTTTTGAGAAAATATGCGAAGTAACTAAAATTTTGCAAAAATCTCTCGAACCCCTTAAAAATGTTAGTGGGAACCTTCACCGCATGAATATGTTGATCACTCTTTGTAATAAGCGGTTGGATGCTCTAGATCTAAAGATCTCCGAGTATGAAGGGAAATGTAAGGAACCTCCCGGATCCGAGCATAACCCTATTAAAAAGATAAAAGATGGTAATACCTAGATCTATTCTTGTTTTTATGCCTAGCTAGGGGCGTTATACAATAGCGCTTGTTGGGAGGCAACCCAATTTTATTTTTGTTCCATGCCTTTTGTTCCTATTTAGTAATAAATAAATCATCTATCCTATGTTATGGTTGTGTTTTTTATGTTTTATTTAGTGTTTGTGCCAAGTAAAGCCTTTAGGATCTTCTTGGGTGATTGTTGCTTGATCTTGCTGAAAAAATAGAAAGTATACACTCACGAGAATAATTTTCATTGTTTACTAGAGAGCAATAAAATACCAATTCCAACTGCAGTAGATCAATATACAAATTATTTAGGTCGTCCTAATGTTTCAGAATTTTTGGAGGTACAGAAGTATTCAAAACCTCCAGATTGCTACAGACTGTTCTGTTTTTGACAGATTCTATTTTCCGTGTGTTGTTTTCTTATTTTGATGAATCTATGGCTAGTATCGGGGGGTATGAACCATAGAGAAGTTGGAATACAGTAGGTTTAACACCAATATAAATAAAGAATGAGTTCATTACAGTACCTTAAAGTGGTGATTTATTTTTTTATACTAACGGAGCTCATGATATTTTCTATTTAAGTTTTGTGTTTTCAAGTTTTCAAGTTTTTGGGTAAAGATTTGATGGATTTTGGAATAAGGAGTGGCAAGAGCCTAAGCTTGCGGATGCCCAAGGCACCCAAAGGAAAAATTCATGGACAACCAAAAGCCTAAGCTTGGGGATGCCCAAGGCACCCCAAGGTAAAATTCATGGACAACCAAAAGCCTAAGCTTGGGGATGCCCCGAAAGGCATCCCCTCTTTCGTCTTTGTCTATCAGTAACTTTACTTGAGGTTATATTTTTATTCACCACATGATATGTGTTTTTCTTGGAGTGTCTTGTATGATTTGAGTCTTTGCTTTTTATTTTACCACAATCATCCTTGCCGTGCACACTTTTTCGGAGAGACACACATGAATCGGAATTTATTAGAATACTCTATGTGCTTCACTTATACGTTTTGAGCGAGATAAATTTTGCTCTAGTGCTTCACTTATATCTTTTTAGAGCACGGTGGTGGTTTTATATTATAGAAATTATTGATCTCTCATGATTCACTTATATTATTTTGAGAGTCTTTTAGAATAGCATGGTAATTTGCTTTGGCTATAAAATTAATCCTAATATGATAGGCATCCAAGATGGGTATAATAAAAACTTCCTTATAGAGTGCATTGAATACTATGAGAAGTTTGATACTTGATTGTTTTGCGATATGAAGATGGTGATATTAGAGTCATGCTAGTTAAGTAATTGTGAAATTGAGAAATACTTGTGTTGAGGTTTGTAAGTCCTGTAGCATGCACGTATGGTAACCGTTGTGTGACAAATTTGAAGCATGAGGTGTTCTTTGATTGCCTTCCTTATGAGTGGCGGTCGGGGACGAGCATGTCTCCATTTCTTTTAGAAATCCGGTATGGACAATTGAGATTCGTAGGATGACCTAGCTGTATGTTCAAAACATTAAGGCTACCTTTATGATACATCAAATGAGCCACACAATTCTCTAGGATTATCTGTTGAAAAACATAGTAATAAATTCATAGTTAGCAATGATGTACTAGTTTTACAAGTATGCAAAAGATGCACGGATGTCGTAATAGTAAAAAATCTTACCAGGGTATCTCCATGGTAGTTACCGTAGTTCAACACATGCACTAGTGGCACGTATTGAACATAATGTTGAGGAGTTTGATTGTAGATATTGTAATTCTCAATATCAGTACAAAATCTGACCAGATGATTTTTCTCCTGATTAGTTAATTCGGAGCCATCGGTGTAGTGGGTTTTGTCTAGCATATTCCGCAAATTCTTTGAAGAATGAAAATAAACTGTCAATGGAAATAAGCTGTCAACTATTTTGGAATGAACAATATAAATTAGCTAATAACTATGTTTGAGAAACTCACATAGCGGTAGAATTGGAGGCGTATCAACAAGGACCCAAATGTCCATATTGTCTTGCTCGATTTCAGGATCACCAAGATCCATGGTGACAAGCATACCCTCATCAAAACCATACATCTTGCAAAGTGCTTCCCATTTTTTGCAACCAAAATGGGTTACGCTCTCAGAATTGTACAACTTTACTTCAAAATCCACACCATGATGGGTCCTTAGGTGAATTTTCTTTGTTTCAAAACTTTCATGGTCTTCAAAACCCATCCTCTCCAAGACATAGCGTCTTTGAAGAATGAAATATTTGAAGTCGTGCTTAATTAAAAAAAATAACACTTGTTGTCGTTGTGTACCGTTTCAACATCGAAGGTCTCCTCCAGCTTAATGCTGAAGCGCCGATCTTCGTCCAGGTGACGCCTGTTGCACAGACCTCGGCCGTCGTGGCACCAGCCGCACTCCCCCGGGAGACTTTCGTTGTCTGAGTACGACATTTCCTATGTTCATAATGCAAATATAAAACGTCTACAATTAAATATATGTACTAAAAACCTAAGTTAGATCATTATTATTCATCATGGGTTGACTATCGGTCTGTGTAGTCTTTTCCTGAAAACTCTCAACACGGGAATGAAGGAAAAGCTACCCCCATATATGGTGGAGACTCGACAGACTTAAAGTCAACTCGAGGACTCATATTGACATGGAGATTTGGCTGGTCTCACCTCGAGGTCGGAGGGGGGTCGGTGACAGGGACGACGGCGTGGATGATGGAGGGGGCTCCTGGATTCCTATAAAAACAAAAACCCAATAAGCTATCAAGTAATCAAATGCATACGCCATGCATAGTGCTCTCCAATTTTAGCATTCAAAGTAGGAGTACTTTTCCAATTTGAGCATTCAATAAGCAAAACCAAATCGTAAAATAAAGTAGTATTCAAATTAGCATGCATTCAATTATAAGCAAAACTACATCATCTCTTGCTTCCGCACATCATCGAATATTATCACTAATACTCCTTGAATAGTGTCATACATATAACATCGCTAATACAGCTAGAACCATAGCGCCCGGCGGGTATCGGCGCGGGCGATGGACGCCCAAAGAGAAGGAACCATCATAGGATCATAGGTCCAGTGAGATCCCTGAAGAACCTGCCAGGTATTGTCGAACCTGCCCTCCAACGCAACCATGTAGCGACAGACGTGCTCGTCCTCCTAGCTGACATGGTGACGTACCACCTCCACGGTGTCTGGAAGCCTCGGCACCATCACTGGCCCACACGACCACCACCAAACAAGGACTGGGTCAACGACGGGCTGGCTCCTCACCAACCTACGCCCCCCGGAAGGTAGCACCTTCCAATACTAGCCCGACGGAGCCCAGTCCCAGACATGGCCCCTCTGATCAAGCCATCCTCCTCCGCCGAGTCAACGACGAGGATGCGGGATAGGAATCGTCGGCACCGATGCAGGAATAATTGCTTGAACTAAAAAATAAACTATTTCTATTAATTTTCTTGCTAAAAATAAACTACTTCTATAGTAAAATAAAGTAGTTTTATTAAATCAACTAGTTTAACTACTAAGCACTTACTATATATAAAATAAAGTAGTACTTACTAAAAATAAACTACTTCTATATATAGTAAAATAAAGTAGTTTTATTAAATCAACTAGTTCAACTACTAATTAAGCACTTACTATAAATAAAGTAGTTTTATTAAAACAACTAGTTCAACTACTAATTAAGCATTTACTATAAATAAACTAGTTTAACTAGTTCAACTACTAATTAACCACCTCCGCGATGTCCGGAAGAAGAAAAAAAGAGGAGAAGAAGAAAGGATTAATAGAGGAGAAGATCGAAGAAAAAAAGGAAGAAGAAAAAAGAGGACAAGAAGAAAGGAATAGAGAAGAAGAAGAAAAAATAGAAAATATTCTATTTTTTCTTCTTCTCATCTATTCCTTTCTTCTTCTCCTCTTTTTTCTTCTTCTTTTTTCCTCTTCTTATTTATTTCTCCTCTTTTTTTCCTCTTCTTCCTCTCCTATTCTTCTCCTTCTTCTCCTTCTTCCTCTCCTTCTTTTTCTTCTTCTTCCTTCTTTCCTCCTCATCTTTTCATCCTTTTCCTTATTTTACTTTTTCCTCTACACTGACCTAAAATGCACTAACCCAAAATCGATATCTACTAACAACCTAAATAAAAAATTAATACATATATGAAAAAAACATATACAAACAAAAAAAATACTATGAACATTATATTCATACATACATAGCCACATCCATTCATCATATAGCTACCACATACATATATACATTATATATATATATGAAAAAAATTCAATGAACAAAAAAATAATACAAATTATATGGAAAAAATTAATGGCGG
>NC_041392.1:206339661-206483980 GCF_002162155.2 Triticum dicoccoides
GGTACAAACCGGTACCAATTCCGCCCTTTAGTCCTGGTTGGTGCCACCAACCGGGACCAAAGGCCTTGCACAGCGGCATGGTGGTGGGAGTTAGTCCCACCTCGCTAGTTGAGAGGGGTGCGTAGTGGTTTATAAGCCCCACTGCCGCAACCCTCTCGAGCTCCTCTCCATTGCAGGCTTACGGGCCTAATTGTGACTGCTATGCCTGATGGGCCTACTGGGCCTTCTGCGGGCCTGAATCCTGGCCCATGGATGGGTTTCTAGTCGTATTCTGGCGGCGGTGGCCCAGTAGGTGGCATATTTTTTCCCCTGTTTTTTTGTTTTAGTTTTTGCTTTATTTTTTTGTTTCTACTTACAACAAAAAAATTATTTATTTTATTTTATTTAGTTTCTAATTACTTATTTATTTTACTTTATGATAATTCTTTTTGCTATTAAAGTTTCTAACAAAAAATGTTCTTTATGAAAATTCTTTTTGCTTTTAATGATTTTGAACAGAAAATACTTTGATAATTTTAGTTGCATCAATTTTATATAATTTTAGTTTCAATAATACTAGAGGTTGCTTATAATGTTTTGAACAGAAAATACTTTGATAATTTTAGTTTCATAAATTTTATTTATGTTATTAAAGTTTATTTTATTTTGTTTCTACTTGTATATTTTATTAAAGTTTATATTATTTCTAATTACTTATTTATTTTATTTTATGATAATTATTTTTGCTATTAAAGTTTATTACAAAAAAGTTCTTTATGAAAATTCTATGAACTCCTGACTTTTTGTGTGTTCAAAATGCACCATTCAAAGCCACATCATCAATTTTCAACCCTTTCTAACTTCATTTGTTAATTCTCATGCATTTACTGATTATTTTGAGCTATAAGACCCTGAAATTGAAAAGCATTTCAAATGAACTCTGAAAAGGTTGAAAGTTGGCATGGTATCATCATTTCATCCACACAGCATGTGCAAGAAAGTTGAGAGGGTTATGGCAAAAACTGGATGCATTTCGTGTACAAAATGGACAATCTCTTTCGAAGTATCAGGATTTCATACGGAAACTTGTCTGTTACAACAGACATTTCAAATGAACTACAAAAAGGTTGAAAGTTGGCATGGTATCATCATATTAGTTATGGAGAGAAAGTCTTCAATTTTTCTTCGCTTGCGTCCTTTCCTTATTGCGCTGTAACCATGGATAATCTTCATCATTTACCAGGATGCATGGGTCAGCCTTGACTTTGAGGGGAGGAATTTCATGAAACTTTTCATAATCTTCGGACATGTCTGTCTTGCCCTCCACTCCCACGATGTCCCTTTTTCCTGAAAGAATTATGTGGCGCTTTGGCTCATCGTATGATGTATTTAGTTCCTTATCTTTTGTTTTTCTCGGTTTGGTAGACATGTCCTTCACATAGATAACCTGTGCCACATCATTGGCTAGGACGAACAGTTCGTCAGTGTACCCAAGATTGTTCAGATCAACTATTGTCATTCCATACTATGGGTCTACTTGTACCCCGCCTCCTAACAGATTGACCCATTTGCACTTAAACAAAGGGACCTTAAAATCATGTCCATAGTCAAGTTCCCATATGTCCATTATGTAACCATAATATGTGTCCTTTCCCCTGTCGGTTGCTGCATCAAAGCGGACACCGCTGTTTTTGTTGGTGCTCTTTTGATCTTCGGCGATCGTGTAAAATGTATTCCTATTTATCTTGTATCCTTTGTAAGTCAATACAGTTGAAGATGGTCCCCTAGACAACGAGTAAAGCTCATCACAAACAGTGTTGTCACCTCTGAGATGTGTTTCCAACCAACTACTGAAAGTCCTGATGTGTTCACATGTAATCCAATCGTCGCACTGCTCCGGGTGTTTGGAGCGCAGACTGTTCTTGTGTTGATCGACATACGAGGTCACCAAGGTAGAGTTCTGTAGAACTGTGTAGTGTGCTTGAGACCAAGAATATCCGTCCCTGCACATTATTGAGTCCCCTCCAAGCGTGCCTTTTCCAGTCAGTCTCCCCTCATACCGCGATTTAGGGAGACCTATCTTCTTAAGGCCAGGAATGAAGTCAACACAAAACCCAATGACATCCTCTATTTGATGGCCCATGGTGATGCTTCCTTCTGGCCTAGCGCGGTTACGGACACATTTCTTTAGGACTCCCATGAACCTCTCAAAGGGGTACATATTGTGTAGAAATACGGGGCCCAAAATGACAATCTCGTCAACTAGATGAACTAGGACGTGCCTCATGATATTGAAGAAGGATGGTGGGAACACCAGCTCAAAACTGACAAGACATTGCACCACATCACTCCTTAGCCTTGGTATGATTTCTGGATTGATCACCTTCTGAGAGATTGCATTGAGGAATGCACATAGCTTCACAATGGCTAATCAGACGTTTTCTGGTAGAAGCCCCCTCAATGCAACTGGAAGCAGATGCGTCATAATCACGTGGCAGTCATGAGACTTTAGGTTCTGGAACTTTTTCTCTGGCATATTTATTATTCCCTTTATATTCGACGAGAAGCCAGTCCGGACCTTCATACTAAGTAGTCATTCAAAGAAGATTTCCTTCTCTTCTTTGGTAAGAGCGTAGCTTGCAGGACCTTCATACTTCTTTGGAGGCATGCCGTCTTTTTCATGCAAACATGGCAGGTCCTCCCGTGCCTCAGTTGTATCTTTTGTCTTCCCATACATGACCAAGAAGCGTAGTAGGTTCACGCAAAGGTTCTTCATCACGTCGATCGAAGAGCGGACCTCTAGGTCTTTCCAGTAGGGTAGGTCCCAAAATATAGATTTCTTCTTCCACATGGGTGTGCGTCCCTTAGCGTCATTTGGAACAGCTAGTCCGCCGGGACCCTTTCCAAAGATTACGTGTAAATCATTGACCATAGCAACTACGTGATCACCGGTATGCATGGCGGGCTTCTTCCGGTGATCTGCCTCACCTTTGAAATGCTTGCCTTTCTTTCGACATTGATGGTTGGTCGGAAGAAATCGACGATGGCCCAGGTACACATTCTTCCTACATTTGTCCAGGTATATATTTTCGGTGTCATCTAAACAATGCGTGCATGCGTGGTATCCCTTGTTTGTCTGTCCTAAAAGGTTACTGAGTCGCGGGGTAGGTGCTGTGATTCCTGCTCTGATCCCAGAAAGGATTAGTGCCATCCGCGCTTAAACCAAACCATATGTTCCTTGGGTCACGTGCAAACTCAACCCAGTACTCTCTCTCGATTCTTCTCCACTGCGACCTGTCAGCGGGTGCTCTCAACTTCTCGTCTTTCTTACGGTCCTCACTATGCCATCGCATCAACTTGGCATGCTCTTCGTTTCTGAATAGTCGTTTCAACCGTGGTATTATAGGAGCATACCACATCACCTTCGCAGGAACCCTCTTCCTGCGGGGCTCACCGTCAACATCACCAGGGTCATCCCGTCTGATCTTATACCGCAATGCACCGCATACCGGGCATGCGTTCAAATCCTGGTATGCACCGCGGTAGAGGATGCAGTCATTAGGACATGCATGTATCTTCTGCACCTCCAATCCTAGAGGGCATATGACCTTCTTTGTTGTGTACGTCCTATCGGGCAATTCGTTATCCTTTGGAAGCTTCTTCTTCAATATTTTCAGTAGCTTCTCAAATCCTTTGTCAGGCACAACATTCTTTGCCTTCCACTACAGCAATTCCAGTACGGCACCGAGCTTTGTGTTGCCATCTTCGCAATTGGGGTACAACCCTTTTTTTGATCCTCTAACATGCGATCAAACTTCATCTTCTCCTTTTCACTTTCGCATTGCGTCCTTGCATCGACAATGACCCAGCAGAGATCATCATCATCGGGCACATCGTATGGTTCCTCTTGATCTTCAGCAGCTTCCCCCGTTGCAGCATCATCGGGCACATCGTCTGGTTCCTCTTGATCTTCAGCAGCTCCCCCCGTTGCAGCATCACCGTATTCAGGGGGCACATAGTTGTCATCGTCCTCTTCTTCTTCGTTGTCTTCCATCATAACCCCTATTTCGCTGTGCTTCGTCCAAACATTATAGTGTGGAATGAAACCCTTATAAAGCAGGTGGGTGTGAAGGATTTTCTGGTTAGAGTAAGACTTCGTATTCCCACATATAGGGCATGGATAACACATAAAACCATTCTACTTGTTTGCCTCAGCCACTTCGAGAAAATTATGCACACCCTTAATGTACTCGGAGGTGTTTCTGTTACCATACATCCATTGCCGGTTCCTCTGCGTGCATTATATATAATTATGTGTGTCAAAAGTAAGAAAATCAAACAAGTATCTATCTAAAGTAAGAAAATCAGACAAGTATCTATCTAAAGTAAAAATATCAGAAATAAGATAAGAACAAGATGCTCACCACGGTGGTGCCGGCGACGAGATCGGTGCGGGCGATCGACAGCGGCGAAGACGGGGACGGGGCGTGACGGACCGCTAAACCTAGACAAATCTCGGGAAAAATGGAACTCGGAGGTCGAGCTTCGGGAGGAGAAGAATTAACTAGCGTGGCTCGGTCATTTCATCGAACACCTCATGTGCATAGGAGGTGAGCAAGAGCACCCAAATGCCCTCCCCTCGTCGTCCAGGAAAATAGAGCAGTGTGGACTACTCTGCTGGCCGGCGAGGGGGTATATATAGGCAACTCATTTGTCCCGGTTCGTGGCTGTAACCGGGACTAAAGGCCCCCCTTCTGTCCCGGTTCTAGGCACGAACCGAGACCAATGGCTGTGGGCCAGGATCGAGGCCCATTGGTCCCGGTTCGTGCCTAGAACCGAGATAAATGGGTCCACATAAACTGGGACAAATGCCTCGGAGACACCTATGAGATTATGCAACTCCTGAATACCGAAGGAACACCTTGTGTGCTATCAAATGTCACAATGTAATTGGGTGATTATAAAGATGCTCTGTAGGTGTCTCCGATGGTGTTTGTTGAGTT
This sequence comes from Triticum dicoccoides, assembly GCF_002162155.2. NCBI lineage: Eukaryota > Viridiplantae > Streptophyta > Magnoliopsida > Poales > Poaceae > Triticum > Triticum dicoccoides. Next base: position 206,344,644 of record NC_041392.1, read on the forward strand.
GGCATAGATCAAGATTAGGATTTGTCTCTCCGTGTAACGGAGAGGTATCTCTGGGCCCTCTCGGTAATGCACATCACTATAAGCCTTGCAAGCATTGTGACTAATGGTATAGTTGCGGGATGAAGCATTACAGAACGAGTAAAGAGACTTGCCGGTAATGAGAATGAACTAGGTATGAGGATACCGATGATCGAATCTCGGGCAAGTAACATACCGATGACAAAGGGAACAACGTATGTTGTTATGCGGTTTGACCGATAAAGATCTTTGTAGAATATGTAGGAGCCAATATGAGCTTCCAGGTTCCGCTATTGGTTATTGACCGGAAATGAGTCTCGGTCATGTCTACATAGTTCTCGAACCCGTAGGGTCCGCACGCTTAATGTTCTATGACGATTTGTATTATGAGTTATGTGATTTGATGTCCGAAGTTTGTTAGGAGTCCCGGATGATATCGGGGACATGACGAGGAGTCTTGAAATGGTCGAGATGTAAAGATCGATATATTGGAAGGCTATATTCGGACATCGGAAAGGTTCCGAGTGATTCGGGTATTTTTGGGAGTACCGGAGAGTTACGGGAATTCGTATTGGGCCTTAATGGGCCATACGGGAAAGGAGAGAAAGGCCTCAAGGGTGGCCACGCCCCTTCCCCTGGACTGGTCCGAATTGGACTAGGGAAAGGGGGCGCCCCCTTCCTTCCTTCTCCTTCTCCCTTACCTTTTTCCTATTCCATGTGGGAGGTGGAATCCTAGTAGGACTAGGGAGTCCAAGTAGGACTCCACACTTTGGGCGCGCCTTATGAGGGCTGGCCTCCTCCTCCCTCCATCCTTTATATACATGGCCAGGGGGCACCCCATAGACACACAAGTTGATCATTGATCTCTTAGCCGTGTGTGGTGCCCCCTCCACCGTAATCCACCTCAGTCATGTCGTTGCAGTGCTTAAGCGAAGACCTGGATCGGTAGCTTCATCAGCACCGTCATCACGCTGTCATGCTGACGAAGCTCTCCCTCGACACTCTGCTAGATTGTGAGTTCGTGGGACGTCACCGAGCCGAACATGTGCAGATCGCGGAGGTGTCGTACTTTCGGTGCTAGGATCGATCGATCGTGAAGACGTACGACTACATCAACCACGTTGTCATAACGCTTCCTCTTACGGTCTACGAGGGTATGTGGACTACACTCTCCCCTCTCATTGCTATGCATCACCATGATCTTGTGTGTGCGTACGAATTTTTTTGAAATACTGTGTTCCACAACAATCTCCATAGCCCGTTGATTAGCCGCGTCAATATGAGACTTTCTCCTTTTTTGTCTTCTCCACACAACCTCCATCATCATATTCTATTCCACCCATAGTGCTATGTCCATGGCTCGCGCTCATGTATTGCGTGAAAGTTGAAAAAGTTTGAGAATAATAAAGTATGAAACAATTGCTTGGATTGTCATCGGGGTTGTGCATGATGGGAGTATTTTGTGTGACAAAAATGAAGCATGGCCAAACTATATGATTTTGTAGGGATGAGCTTTCTGTGGCTATGTTATTTTGAGAAGACATAATTGCTTGGTTAGTATGCTTGAAGTATTATTGTTTTTATGTCAATATTAAACTTTTTTTTGAATCTTTCGGATATGAATATTCATGCCACAATAAAGAAAATTACATGGAAAATTATGTTAGGTAGCATTCCACATCAAAAATTCTGTGTTTATCATTTACCTACTAGAGGACGAGCAGGAATTAAGCTTGGGGATGCTTGATACGTCTCCAACGTATATATAAATTTTTTTGTTTCATGCTATTATATTATCCGTTTTTGATGTTTAATGGGCTTTATTATGCACTTTTATATTATTTTTGGGACTAACCTACTAACCAAAGGCCCAGTGCAACTAGTTGTTTTTTGGCCTATTTCAGTGTTTCGTAGAGAAGGAATATCAAACGGAACGAAACCTTCACGAGGACCTTTCTTGGAACAAACGCAACCCAGGAGACTTGTAATACAAGTCTGGAAGTCCGCGAAGCTTCCATGAGGCAAGGGGCGCGCCCAGGGGGTAGGCGCGCCGCCACCCTCGTGGGCCCCACGGAGCTCCACCGGCGTACTTCTTTCGCCTATATATACCCATGTACCCTAAAAACATCCAGGAAAGCCACGAAACCACTTTTCCACTGCCGTAACCTTCTGTACCCGTGAGATCCCATCTTGGGGACTTTTCTGGAGATCTGCCGGAGGGGGATTCGATCATGGAGGGCTTCTACATCAACACCATAGCCTCTCCAATGATGTGTGAGTAGTTTACCACAGACCTTTGGGTCCATCGCTAGTAGTTAGATGGCTTCTTCCCTCTCTTTGGTTCTCAATACAAAGTTATCCTCGATGTTCTTGGAGATCTATTCGATGTAATACTCTTTTGCGGTGTGTTTGCCGAGATCCGATGAATTGTGGGTTTATGGATTTGATTATCTATGAATATTATTTGGTTTTTCTCTGAATTTTTATATGCATGATTGGATATCTTTGCAAGTCTCTTCGAATTATCGGTTTAGTTTGGCCTACTAGATTGATCTTTCTTGCAATGGGAGAAGTGCTTAGCTTTGGGTTCAATCTTGTGTTGTCCTTTCCCAGTGACAGCAGGGACAGCAAGGCACGTATTGTATTGTTGCCATCAAGGATAAAAATATGGGGTTTATACCATATTGCTTGAGTTTATCCCTCTACATCAGGCCATCTTGCCTAATGCGTTACTCCGTTCTTATGAACTTAATACTCTAGATGCATGCTGGATAGCAGTCGATGTGTGGAGTAATAGTAGTAGATGCAGAATCGTTTCAGTCTACTTAATGCGAATGTGATGCCTATATTCATGATCATTGCCTTAGATATCATCATAACTGTGCGCTTTTCTATCAATTGCTCGGCAGTAATTTGTTCACCCACTGTAATATATGCTATCATGAGAGAAGCCACTAGTGAAACCTATGGCCCCCAGGTCTACTTTACATCATATAAGTTTCCAATCTATAGTTCTAGTTTACTATTTATTTTGCAATCTTTACTTTCCAATCTATACAACAAAAATACCAAAAATATTGATCTTATTATCTTCATCAGGTCTCACTTTTGCAAGTGGCCGTGAAGGGATTGACAACCCCTTTATCGCATTGGTTGCAAGGTTCTTGATTGTTTGTGTAGGTACTAGGCGACTTGCATGTAGTCTCCTACTGGATAGATATCTTGGTTCTAAAAAACTGAGGGAAATACTTACGCTACTTTGCTGCATCACCCTTTCCTCTTCAAGGGAAAACCAACGCATTCTCAAGAGGTAGCAGGCAGCCCGCGTGATCCTTGCATCTAAGGGATTATCCATGGCAGGATCCTCCATGGCGGGATCCGGTGGGCGAGGCGGGGAGGCGAGCCTAGGCGCTGGGAGAGCCCAACAAGGTTAAGATAAATATAGTACTACTCCACTCTGTCCATATTTAAATACAAAGGCCACCAACAGTAGCCCTGGCAAAAAATTGATCACGCTACCTACGTCCTGGTTTATTGGCCCCCTTTCTTTGTCCCACTTTTTATGACATGCATAAATATTATGTTACTTACAAATATGGTCAAAAATTGGCACAAAATACAAAGGAGACAAACGGAAGTACTAGCAACCCATGATTTAACTACTCGCATGCGCATAGTGGAGTTGTAATGTCTTTCTTCCGCCCTCACGTCCACTCAATTTGCATGCACTGTATTAATTGACCATCAATGAAGTGAAGGATTTTACATGCGTCAAATTATCACATGGGTTGGATCTTCGTACAAAAATGCATCCCCCCGTGTACCCACGTGTGCATGCGAGGGAATGACTGTGTGCGTGGCGTGCGTGCATATCTTCGCTTCGTGCATGTACCGCCAGTGTGGCTCAGAGAGGACGAGTACATTCTTCTAGAACAAGCAGCACGTCACTATGATCAATCCACACAAGGTGGTCGTGACAACGCCTCCACATGTGCCACGTGGCCTCATGAACTATAAGAGAGACATTGTGTAGCATGCCATTGGAATTCTAATTTATGTGTTTTGCACATACTCGAAGTACTAGTAAGGTACCCATGCATTGCACGCATCAGATTTGGCAACCAAATTATGAATAAATACCACACTATAGCATGTAAGCTCTGAGTCATATATGCCTGATGTAGACCTTCGTTTAATTCTTATAGTTCATCTCATTCAAAATAAATTAGTTTTTATAATAAAGCTCGGGCCTCTTTGATTCATAGGATATCCAAAACGCGGGAATAGGAAAAACATGGGATTAGAGTGGAATGTCGTCTTGAATCCTACAGGATTGTGCGAGTGTTTGATTGTGCATAGAAAAAACGCAGGATTCTCAAAGTGGTTTGCGTGGATGGGATGTTTCCTATGAAATCTGGTGCAAATGAATCCTATGGAAAAATTCCTATGGTTTACAATCCTATGAATCAAACAACCAAGATAGGAAAAAATTCCTAAGGATTAGAATCCTCCAAAATTCCTTTGAGAATCCTTTGAATCAAAGAAGCCCTTAATCTATTTTATGATTCATGGAATTGTGCATTGTAAAGCATAAAGTAAAAACAAATAATGGAAACTCAACTAGAAAAAAAGTTTGGGAAGTTATGATATGGAAGATTCTAGAACAAAGGAGAAGCACTTGTGTTTTGAGGTTTGTGCATTATGCTTAAGTTCAACCATGGAGTCTGCTAGATTGTACATGTGGCAAAATCCGGTGGGGGCTAGTAGATGGTGCGAGGGGCCAAGTGGAGGGAGACTATGAAGCTGTGCACAAGTGCGAGATCGATATTTAAAGAGAGGGGGCGAGAACGTGTGCTGTTCGCGCAGTGGCGGAGCCATGAAAAATAAATAAGCTAGGGGCCAAGCATTGCTAATCCTTTACGAGGAGGGCCAGTTCATCAACTTAAACCATTTTACCAGCAATTGTCTAATGATCACATTCATATTAGCCTTGATATATAGTGATGTTAGGGGGCAGGGCCCTTGCTGCCCCCTGTCTTCGCCACGGTGCGCGCGTCTGAGAGACGAAGCGGAAGGCATGGATGATGAGAGGGGGACGTTGGATATATAATTAACGTGTGTGTATTAGCTATGTAATCCTATATAGAGAGGTATAGATTGATCGATGTGGACGTGGGAAAGAGGGTGAGACCTCACTAGAATATAGATTGATTGGTTTGTGTGGGAATCTGTGGAAGACCTAGCTATATATACAAACACATAGAGGAACATCGATCGTTGCGCATGCACGTGAGAGATAAAGAATGCCCGATATGATGGAGAGGGGGAGGTGTGTGTGAGTGCATGCATGGGAGACCGACCTGAAGAAAAAGATTGCATGTGTGCGATGGATAATGCCGGCTGGTACTGTGTGTGAATGCATGCATGGGAGAAAGTTAGTGGTACAATTATAAAAGAGAAGACGACTGTGTGGGTGTAAAAGACTAGGTGAGGTCATAATCAATGTAAAGTTGAATTCAAATATTTGAATAAGAGATGATGGTGTTTGAAACCCATGCATGCATGAATATAACTGAGATATGCGTGGTGTGGTTTGGAAATGAGCATGTTGTACTATATACACATTGAACAAGGTCAGACTGATTTGAATTTGAGATATCGATGGCAGACATCGTTTGGCCACATTGCATCCATGCATGAACAAACTATTCTAATTGGAGATGATGGGTGGCTTTCGCATCACATATCTATCCCTAATAATAAAGCACGGATTGACTCCGTCGGTTCACTATCACAATATGCTTCTTCACGTGAATTTACGCTTTCAACACGTCTCTTTCCCTCGGGTTCACCATCACGCAATTTTTGCAGTAAGCCCTTGTGTTTTTCGGTAATTGAACCCGCAGTCACGTCCGTAAGTGAAAAACGGTTCGCCATTGAAAAAAATCTACCCGCCTCCTCCCGTGCTCCAAACCTCCACCGCTTCACCTCGCTTTACATCAGCGGCAGCCCACTCAGTCGTCCGCCTTGCCTTGCCTCACGCCGGAGGCGGCCGGTCGACCTCCACCCCCTCGCGGTGGGTGTGCACCATCAACCACCACAACCCCGCTGCTCCCTCCTCTCCCCCATGATGATCTAGAACCCTAATTCGCCGTTCAGGCGGGGGGTCGCCGACGTCGAGGTTGCAAGGTGAGGCTGAGGCCGGGCGATGGCTCTCTCGATCCAGACGGGATCGAGGCAGGGCCTGGGCGGCTTGGGCGCACTACATGTGGAGGCGTGCAGGGCGCGGGTTGTTCGTTCGATCGAGATGCTTCTCCACCTTTTCTGGTTGGGTACCCCTCCATGGCTACGGGCTGCTTCTCCCTTATTATCCTGCGCTCCTCCTCCCCCACTTCAGGTATCCGGTCGTGGCTGAGGGCCGCCTCTCCCCTATCCATCGTTCCAATCTAGAGCACAGTTGAAGAGTCTGGTTGTGTGTGGCAAGGATGGCTGCTACCTCTTGAACATGCATTGGTTTTGAAGAGGAAAGGGTGATGCAGCAAAGTAGCGTAATTATTTCCCTCAATTTTGAGAACCAAGGTATCAATCCAGTAGGAGACTACACGCAAGTCCCTCGTACCTGCACAAACAAACAAGAACCTCGCAACCAACGCAATAAAGGGGTTGTCAATCCCATCATGGTCACTTACGAAAGTGAGATCTGATAGAGATAATAAGATAAATATTTTTGGTATTTTTGTTGTATAGATTGGAAAATAAAGATTGCAAAATAAAAGGAGGTAGAAATATCAAGTAGATAGGAAAATAATATTATGGAAGATAGACCCGCGGGCCATCGGTTTCACTAGTGGCTTCTCTCAAGATAGCAAATTCTATGATGGGTGAACAAATTACTGTCGAGCAATTGATACAAAAGCGCATAGTTATGAGAATATATAGGCATGATCATGTATATAGGCATCACGTCCGCGACAAGTAGACCGAAACTATTCTGCATCTACCACTATTACTCCACACATCGACCGCTATCTAGCATGCATCTAGAGTATTTAGTTCATAAGAACAGAGTAACGCATTAGGCAAGATGACATGATGTAGAGTGATAAACTCAAGCAATATGATATAAACCCCATTTTTTTATCCTCGATGGCAACAATACAATACATGCCTTGCTACCCCTGCTGTCACTAGGAAAGGACACCACAAGATTAAACCCAAAGCTATGCACTTCTCCAATTGCAAGAAAGATCATTCTAGTATGCCAAACCAAACTGATAATTCATAGAGACTTGCAAAGATACTAAATCATGCATAAAAGAATTCAGAGAAGAATCAATATTGTTCATAGATAATCTTGATCATAAACCCACAATTCATCGGATCTCGACAAACACACCGCAAAAAGAATTACATCAAATAGATCTCCAAGAGAATTGAGGAGAACTTTGTATTGAGATCCAAAGAGAGAGAAGAAGCCATCTAACAAATAACTATGGACCCGAAGGTCTATGGTAAACTACCCACACATCATCGGAGAGACTATGGTGTTGATGTAGAAGCCCTCCATGATCGACTCCCCCTCCGGCAGAGCGCCGGAAAAGGCCCCAAGATGGGATCTCATGGGTACAGAAGGTTGCGGTGGTGGAAATAGGGTTTCGTGGTGCTCCTGGATGTTTTCAGGGTATATGGGTATATATAGGAGGAAGAAGTAGGTCGGTGGAGCTGCGAGGGGCCCACGAGGGTGGGGGGAGCGCGTACCCCCTGGGCACGCCCTCCTGCCTCTTGGCCTCCTTGCTTCTTTCTTGATGTCCACTCCAAGTCTCCTGGATCACGTTTGTTTAAAAAATAACTCCCCCGAAGGTTTCTTTCCATTTGGATTCCGTTTGATATTCCTTTTCCGCGAAACACTGAAATAGGCAAAAAAACAATTTCCACTGGGCCTTTGGTTAGTAGGTTAGTCCCAAAAATAATATAAAAAGGTATATTAAAGCCCATTAAACATCCAAAACAGATAATATATTAGCATGGAACAATCAAAAATTAGAGATAAGTTGAAGACGTATCAAGCATCCCCAAGCTTAGTTCCTACTCGTCCTTGAGTAGGTAAATGATAAAAACAGAATTTTTTATGTGGAATGCTACCTAGCATAATTCTCAATGTAATTTTCTTTATTGTGGCATGAATGTTGATATCCGAAAGATTCAAGACAAAAGTTTAATATTGACATAAAAATAATAATACTTCAAGCATACTAACAAAGCAATCATGTCTTCTCAAAATAACATGGCCAAAGAAAGTTATCCCTACAAAATCATATAGTCTGGCTATGCTCTATCTTCATCACACAAAGTATTTAATCATTCACAACCCCAATGACAAACCAAGCAAGTGTTTCATACTTTTGATGTTCTCAAACTTTTTCAATCTTCACACAATATATGAGCGTGAGCCATGGACATATCACTATATGTGGAATAGGATGGTGGTTGTGGAGAAGACAAAAAAAGGAGAAGATAGTCTCACATCAACTAGGCGTATCAACGGGCTATGGAGATGCCCATCAATAGATATCAATGTGAGTGAGTAGTGATTTCCATGCAACGGATGCACTAGAGCTATAAGTGTATGAAAGCTCAAAAAGGAACTGAGTGGGTGTGCATCCAATTCACTTGCTCACGAAGACCTAGGGCATTTTGAGGAAGATCATCATTGGAATATACAAGCCAAGTTCTGTAATTTAAAACTCCCACTAGTATATGAAAGTGACAACATAGGAGACTCTCTATCATGAAGATCATGGTGCTACTTTGAAGCACAAGTGTGGTAAAAGGATAGTAACATTGTCCCTTCTCTCTTTTTCTCTCATTTTTTATTTTTATTTTTATTTGGGCCTTATCTCCTTTTTTATGGCCTCTTTTTTTTCCTTTTTTTAATTTTTGTCCGGAGTCTCATCCCGACTTGTGGGGGAATCATAGTCTCCATCATCCTTTCCTCACTTGGGACAATGCTCTAATAATGATGATCATCACACTTTTATTTACTTACAACTCAATACTAGATCAACATATGACTCTATGTGAATGCCTCCGGCGGTGTACCAGTAGATCCCTTTGCCCTCCCTCATATTGATCAGATTATTGATGCTATGGCGGGTTGTGATCGTTTGTGCTTTCTGGATGCTTACTCCAGTTATCATCAGATCAAAATGGCAGTCAAGGGCCAGAAGAAAATGGCTTTTATAACTCCATTTGGAGCCTTCTGTTATGTCTCCATCCCTTTGGACTCAAGAGTGCCCAGGTGACTTATCAGCAATGTGTTCAGAATTGTATGCATAAACAGATTGGGCGCAATGTTCATGCATATGTGGATGATATTGTGTTGAAGTCCAGGAAGGAGGAAACATTGATAAATGACTTGAGAGAGACTTTTGACAACCTCTGGGTTTACAAGATGATGCTTAATCTGGACAAATGTGTCTTTGGTGTTCCGGCAGGCAAACTCTTGGGTTTTCTGGTGTCTAACAGGGGCATTGAAGCTAATCCGGAAAAAATTCAGCTATCACGTCCCTGGCTAAACCGGCGTGTATCAATGACGTTCAGTGTTTAGCCGGCCGGATCACGGCTTTGAGCCGATTTATCAGTCATCTTGGGGAGAAAGCTATCCCTTTATATCAGATGTTAAAGAAAACAGATGACTTTGTCTGGAGTGACGCGACTGATAAAGAGTTTGAGGATTTGAAGAGACAGTTAGCTGAACCGCTTGTCCTTGCGGCTCCGGTCGATAAAGAGCCTTTATTGCTATATGTGGCTGCTAATGCCCGGGCTGTCAGGGTGGCTATTGTTGTGGAGCGCAAGGAGGATGGAAAGGAGTATCCGGTTCAACGACCGGTTTATTATATCAGTGAGGTTCTTATCGAATCAAAGCAGATGTATCCGCATTGGCAGAAGCTGGTGTACGGAGTTTCTATGGCAACCCAGAAGCTCAAGCACTATTTTTAGGGTCATCCTATCACAGTGGTTAGTTCAGCCCCTTCAGGAGATATCATCCAAAACAGAGAGGCGACTGGCCGGATTGCCAAGTGGGCTATTGAGCTTGGACCTCACGGGCTCAAGTATACACCTCGCACAGTGATCAAATCTCAAGCACTCATAGACTTCATCAATGATTGGACAGAGTTGCAGGCACCAGAGGAAAAGCCAGACAACACTTATTGGACTATTCACTTTGATGGATCCAGGCAATTGGAGGGCTCAGGGGCTGAAGTCATATTAACTTCCCGATGAGGTGACAAGTTTTGTTATGTTCTTCGTTTAATGTTCCCTTGCACTAAAAATGCAGCTGAGTATGAAGCCTTACTCCACGGTCTTCGGATGGCTAAGGAGATGAACTTAAGCCGGGTTAAGTACTTCAGTGACTCGGACTTGGTGGCTCAACAAGTATCTGGCACTTGGGATTCTAAGGACCCACATATCGACGAGAGGTGGACATAGTGGCTGGTCATTTCAAGGGTTATCTGGTGGACCATATAGACCAGCGAAAGAATGAAGCAGCGGATGCTTTAAGTCGTCTAGGCTCTCAGCGTAAACCGGTGCCACCTAATGTTTTCCTCGACGTACTGCATAATCCGTCGGTCAAGATACCTACAGAGGAGGAGTTGGCTATTCCTGACCCGGAGGCCCAGTTGGTGGCGGCTTTGCATTTCATACCGGATTGGACAGTCCCATACCTGGCTTACATGAACCGGGGCGAGTTACCAAAGGATGAAACCTTGGCCTGGCAGATAATCCGGCGATCCAAGTCAATGACCATTGTCAATGGGGAGTTACATTGTTACAGTGTGACAGGGGCAATTCAGCGTTGTGTGTCTCCTCAAGAAGGTTGTGAGATTTTGCGAGAAATCCACGAAGGGGATTGTGGTTACCACGCCGGTTCAAAATCCTTGGTGGCTAAGGCTTTTTGTCACGACTTCTATTGGCTCCCGGCTCATGTTGATGCTGCAGATTTAGTCAAAAGGTGTGACGGTTGTCAGAAATTTGCACGCCGGGCTCATGTTCTGGCTCAGGAGTTGAGAATGATCTCAATCACTTGACCGTTTGCAACTCGGGGGCTTGATATGGTTGGACCCTTTAAGAGATCCAAGGACAAAAAGACCCACCTGTTAGTGGCAGTTGACAAGTTTACCAAGTGGGTAGAAGCAGAGCCAGTCAGTAAGTGTGATGCAGCCACAATAGTTCAATTCATCAAAAAGGTGATATTCCAGTTTGGTTTTCCAGACAGCATTATAACTGATAACGGTACTAATCTGTCCAAGGGGGATATGGAGGAATTTTGTCAACATGAGCACATCCGGCTTGATTAAGCGTCAGCGGCGCACCCACAGTCTAATGGTCAAGCAGAGAGGGAAATCAAGAAATTTTGAGAGGTATCAAACCCCGGCTTATGGTGCCTTTAAAGTGGACGCCGGGTTGTTGGGTGGAGGAGTTACCTTCTGCGTTATGGAGTATCAACACCACACCAAACAGATCAACGGGTTACATGCCTTTCTTCATGGTTTACGGGATAGAGGCGGTTCTTCCCAGTGACATCCGTCATGACTCGCCCTGGGTAGCGGCTTACGTTGAAGCGGAGAATGAGAAAGCACGTCAGGACTCACTGGACCTATTAGATGAAGAGCGTGATTTAGCACCAGCAAGTTCGGCGATTTATCAACAAGATCTCCGACGTTATCACAGCCGCCGGGTTAAGACCAGAACTTTTCAAGAAGGAGATCTGGTGCTCCGGCTCATCCAGGATCAAACTGATATGCACAAGCTATCCCCACCTTGGGAAGGACCTTTTGTGGTCAGTAAAAACTTGCACAATGGGTCGTACTACCTTATCGATGTTCGGGAGCACAAAGACTCACGCAAATCAGAGGAGGAGACTCAACGGCCATGAATATAGCTCTTCTTCGGCCTTACAAAGCGGAGTTCTATTAACCCGGCCTATAAAGCGACACAGATATGAAGGAAATCACTAGGGGGCTTGGTCGTATCCGAACCATAGCTACACCTCTTGATCGGTTTAAAACCAAAAAGGGAAATCACTAGGGGGCTTGGTTGTATTTACACCATAGCTACACCTTTTGATAGGCTTAAAGCCAAAAGGAAATTATGTGGAACCAAGAGTCTGTTGCATAAAGCGCAACTCAAACATAGGTAACCATTAAGCATAGCTCAAATATTACTTGGGGGCTCCTTGCTTCTCAAAGAACAACGACCTTGCACCTTTTTAATAGGCTAGCAAGACAGGCTTGGAAGCCAGGTGTATTCACCTAAAACCCCGGGTTATGCTGCCTCTTTAAGTAAGCCACTCCGCCCAGGTAAACCTGGTATGACCCATCGAACATTTGACAAGTCAATCTCATACACTCTGAACTTGTCAAAGTTAAAACGGTTATTGGTTAAAGATTGAGGTCCATCTTAAAAGGCTTTGCTAAATGGTATAACTCAGCGGCCTGGCAGCCCATGAAAAGCCTTGATTTAGGGCCTAGCAGCCCATGAAATGCCTTGCATATTTCTTTTGTCTTTGCTGTTTTTATAATCTTTCAAGGGATTTATGAATATTTTCTAATAAACCGGTGTTTAGTACAACCTGGCATGACTTTCAACGCTTAGTTGTCAGTATATGATCAGTTTTAAACCAGCAGTACGTTGCTCAGGTCTCGTTTTGACTAGATGTCACCAGCATTATACGAACAAATCAGCGGCTGGTATAGCCCGGCTTGGTTTTTATATGAACTGGCAAGAGGGCAAGGAGTCATCAACACTCTGGATTTGTGTTTTTCAACCTTATTATACAAATAGTTGGTCAGCCAACGAGGTATGTGTCAGGTATCATCTATTTTTTCAAATCTTGGTTGTCCATCCAAGTTATGTATATATTTTTTGGGCATCATGACCCATCCAGTGGTAAACCACTAGGACACTTTCAAGTTCTTATATGCACGAACACAAATCATAATGGACTATGCATAAATAGATCCCAAAGGCAGAACAAGTTTTCAGGTATCAAGCAAAACAAACATGGTATGGCAGATAAAGGTGTTCATGCTATCCTATTACAAGGCACTTTAAACAGCCCAAATTGAATAATTGTTTTCAAAGAGTGGAAGACTGCAACTAGTAAACCGGCCACCAGTTTAGGATTCCTCATCGGGACGGCTTGAAAATTGAGGGTCATCTTGCGCGGTCACATTCTCTTCATCCCTCCCCAGACGCTCGAAATCAATCATTGACCAATCGATTCCGGTTAAGGCTTGAAAAGCGGCCTCTTCATGGATAAGATTGGAGGGGTCAATGTCAGGAGCGTAAGTATGCTTACGGATTGGTGGCACAAGATCTTCAACATTATGGATCGACGCGGGCTGTCTTTTTCCCTCAGCATCATAAATCGGTTGAAAATGAGATAGATCTGTGTCCTCTGCCAGTTGGCTAGCTATCGGTCGCATCTCCTTTGCCAGCCAACAGAGATCGTCGTTATGGAAGTATGAGCTGTCTTCTTTCACATCAGGATACCCTTTGATTATATCTGCCGGTTCAAGATCTGGAATCCACGCCTTGGCCCAAATTAGCGTGGTTAGCGCTCCTGATCTTGCGGCTGATCTCTTTAGTTCGTTGATCCGGGCAGGTAGCATGGCCAGCTTTTCAATAGTTTCTTTTATCAGCGATGGCGGAGGCTTGTTATAAGCTGCAGTGCAAATAGCTCGTTGGGATCCAGAGAACAGTTGTTCTATCAAGGTGTAGGCCACTTTAAGCTTCATCCGCATGTCAGAGCCCAGATGAGCAATGTGGGTCCCTGTCATGGTTGAGCATCAGTAAACTAGTCATTGATAGGATCTTATGAATTAGACAAATTGCACGAGAGGGTACTTACCAAACACAGCAGAAGTCATAGCGTCAATCTGTCGCTTTAAGCCGGTCAGTTCTTCAACCACCGGCTTTAGGGCTGCCTCCGCGTCCTCAGCCTTTTTTGTTAAACCGGCCTTTTCCGTCTCCCAGTCTGCACGCTCTTTGTTAAAGGATTCTTTCAGCTTCTCCATAGCTGCTAAGGCATTGGTCAGCTCTTCTTTGGCTTTGGAAGCCTCCGCTTGTTGTGATTTAACATTCTCTTGAAGGTCCGCGGTTTCAGCATCCTTCTTATTCAGCTCAGCCTACAAAGGTGAGATATATCATAAAAACAGGTTATGAAGTACCAAGCGTATAACAAGTTATGCACTTTGTACTTGGGGGCTAATGCCTATTTACTCTATCATCAATATATTTTTCACAAGTCTCAAGTACAATGCAAGCATTATCCTTAACACTTGGGGGCTAATGTACATCTGTTCAAAGTTGACACATTGATTCAAGACCCGGTTTACCTTGGAAAGATAAATTGGCCCTTGGGGGCTACACAGATGAAAATTACAGGAATACAATGATAAAGTACTGGTTTGTTTCCAAATATCACTTGACATATGGAGGATCAGCATGCAAGGATTAAAGATATTACAAAGTCCCAGTTTATGATTAACATCATAAACCGGCCCTTGGGGGCTACTTGGGATAATACTTGTACTTTGGATTTAAGAAAGGAAAAGTGATGAAAATACCTCATAGCGTTCCTTCATCAGGTTCACCAAACCGGCTTCATAATCATGGTTTGAGTGTAGACAGTTTAGAAAACTAGACTGGAGTTTTTGAGCGCTGAGATGGGTGTAGCTTGACAAGTTGGTGCTCCATTTGCCTTTTTCCATGGCAGCATGCTCTTCCTTGGCACTATGTCTGGCCAAAATTATAGGATGGCCAGGGGAGGTGTGGCCAATACTAGTAATGATAACTTCGCCTTCTTTGTTTCCAGCAGTCTTTGCTGGAGTTGATGGAGTGTCAGTAGCTTTCACCGGAGTAGAAGACCTGTCATTAGCCTGGATTGGATATGCCGGTTCATCATCAGGCGCAGCAGTGTCAACTTCTAGTTCTTCATCAATATTGTGGTCTTGAGGGGGTGGTTCATCAAAAGTAGCTTCAGGATTTGGACCCTGCGGTTCAACCGTTTGTTCCGGTTCAACCGTTTGCTCCGGTTCAAGAACCACCTGGTCTTCGAGCGGATTGTTCACCCAAGCCTTTTTGCTGGGTCTGGCTTTGGCTCTTAAACAAAAAAAGATGCGAAAGTTAAGCATAGTATATAAAGTATGGAAACGTCGAAAGAGGGGGTCAAAGTACTTACCCAGCTACAGTTTTGAGAGGAGGAAGTTGGGTCGCTGCTGACTCGCCAGAGGATCAAGGAGGTGTAACCTGATAATCCGAATCGGACGGATTAAGATGTTGTCGGAAATAACCTGCCTTGGGATAAGAATTGTCAGAAGTGGGTGAGACCTCAGATCGGCGCTTTCGAACCGGGGTGTCAGGTAAACCGGCCGAAGTGACCTTTTGACCATTGTGTCGGGTTGTGCGGCGAGCCTCGTGCTGCTGCGTCTTCAAAATAAATGTTGGATCCAAGTGAGCAAGAGGATGAGAAAAGCTTACTTTCCGGACCACTTGACGGATTTTTTGTGTTGGCATAGACTCTGAACCGGAGGAAAGGATAATTACCTCTGCATCGTCAGCTTGGCTACCCTCCACGTCCTCCTGATAAATATCATTGTCAATGAGATGCATGAAAAGGGAACCAAGTGAATCAAGTTCTACCTCAACTTCAGGTTCATCCGGGTCGTCCTCCAGTTCCATACTGATGCGTTCAGGTGCTTTCTGCTTTGTGGTTTTCTTGACGGCTTTGGTTTTAGGGTGGGCGGTTTTTGCCGCTTTCTCTTGAGGTTTCTTCTTCCAAAACGGATCATCACCCTGTTTAAAGGTAAAAGAAGGGTATTCAAGGATTGTACAGCCTAAGGATATCAAGTGTAAAGCGGAGGAACAATACTCACAGCAGGCGGTTTGTTTTGCGTGTAGAAAGGGTCTAAACCGGTTTGGCGACAGACAGCTTCCGAGTCGTTTAATATTTTCCTGATAGCTTCAGTAACTTCTTCATCTGTTAGCTGGATATTGATATGACGTTGGGAGTCTTCTACTTCACCAGTATATTCGCACATTAAACCGGAACGGCGACTTAACGGCAAGATGCTCCAAGATATCCAACAACGGACAAAGTCTACACCTGTTAAACCATTGGCCAAGAAGGCTCTCAGCTTGGCGAGTTGAGGTGCATACGGGGCCCGTTCCTGAGCACTTAGCCGCCGTGGAAGTGGATGAGTGTTGGGAAGCCGGTGGGCACGGTAACCCGGCAGAGGATTCTCGTTTTCAGGGGAGGTGTCTTTACAGTAGAACCAAGTTTGATTCCACTCTTTGGGGTGACTGTGCAGCTTGGCATGAGGAAATTCAACTTCTTTTCCTTTTTGAATGGAGACACCACCGAGTTCAGTATTGGGTCCGTCTACAAATTCAGTGCGTCGGTTCAGATGGGAAAAATCCCGGAACAGTTCCACAGTTGGCTCCTCTTGGAGGTACGCTTCGCAGAAAACCTGAAAGTTGCATATATTGGATACCGAGTTGGGTCCAATATCTTGAGGATGGAGTTGAAAACTGGCAAGCACATCCCGGAAAAACTTCGATCCGGGTGGTTTGAAACCACGACCTATGTGATCAACAAACACCACTACCTCACCCTGCTTAGGGGTGGGAGGATTTTCCCGCCCAGGAACTCGCCAACGGATCTCATTCTTCTTTGGTAAAGTGCTGATCTTAACCATGCCACTCAGTTTCTCCTCAGTAACCTGGGAGGGAGCCCAGTTGCAGGAATAAAATTACTTCGCCATTGCAAGTGAAAAGCTGGAAAGAAATACCGGTTTAACAATTCATTCATAGTGATGCATAAGGTGCAACCGAATAAATGAATTCAAGTATGTAAGCTTGTTAAACCGGAGGATGATATAATTATGAATGACAAAACGATAAGTGGAAAAAGAGATATACACATATTATTAAACCGGAATATGACAACGGAAATCAAGGAGTTGCCAGTTTACAAGGGGACTAATGGTATGTGATAGATTGTTTTCTACAAAGGTGTAACGCCCCGGACACACCCGCCGGTTGTCATTACTCCTGGCGGGATCTAGACTGGCCCCACAGATCAATACTAGTCTTTTCTGCGCACTTTGTCCTCACTCGTGCGCACCCGGGAGCAACTTCCCGGTCGGTCACCCATCCTGACACTACTCCAAGCTGAGCACGCTTAACTTTGGAGTTCTGTCCGAATGGGCTCCCGGAAAAGAAGGAATTCCTTATTGATATGAGTAGTCTATCATCCCTAATAAGCCAGGCCATCACATACCCCCCCACTCAGAGGAACCGACGTCCTCGTCGAGCCATAGGAACGTTCCCTCTTGGCACAAACGTCTGTGCTTCCAGTCTAGTACATGTGCCATGCTGTGTGCCACGACGGGTCACAAACATCAAGAACAACATGACCACGCACCTATCCGCAACCATCCATGTAACCGCGAGGGTCGGCTCTGATACCAACTTGTAACGCCCCAGACACACCCGCCGGTGGTCGTTACTCCTGGCAGGATCTAGACTGGCCCCACAGATGAATACTAGTTTTTTCTGCGCACTTTGTCCTCACTCGTGCGCACCCGGGAGCAACTCCCCGGCCGGTCACCCATCGTGACACTACTTCAAGCTGAGCACGCTTAACTTTGGAGTTCTGTCCGAATGGGCTCCCGGAAAAGAAGGAATTCCTTATTGATATGAGTAGTCTATCATCCCTAATAAGCCTGGCCATCACACTACAAAGGTAAACCGCCTATGTAATGAAGAAGATACAGATCTGAGGCAAGAACGACTAAGTAAGGTAAAACAGGTTTCACAAGATTACATGGAAATTTTGGATCTACCATAAGACAGGAAAAGCAAAAAGATTTAGACCTAAAGGTTGGTCCCGAGGCAGTTCACAAAGGTCCAGATCAGTTTTTGTGCGCATAAGGGTTTGTTGTGATAGCAAAAGATAAGGAATGTTGTAGTTATTACACGGAATACATCAAGCTTGAGGTTTTTATCCATGGACTAAGGAGGAACAGGGAAGAACAGTGCAGAAGCTTCGATGAACTTCGATGAACAATGAAACCCTAGGTAGATCTACAGAGGAGGAAAGGGAAAGACTTACAGCGGCTGTTGAAGCAGCGGAGGTACGCTGCGGCTCTCTGGTGCAACCAGGTCGATGCAGCGGCCAACGGAGAGGCGGAAGCGAAGCTCGGCGACGACGGTGGCGCTCGGGTGCAGGGGCATCGCAAGGAGGAAGAAGAAGCGAAAGAGACGAAGGGGGAAAAGAGAATGACCCTTGGTCCTATTTATAAGGCGAACCGATAAGAGACAAGTGCGTGAATCAAGGACCTTAAAATGGATAGTTAATAAGGATGTCACCCAGATGGTTGGATATTCATTAATGAAGGGTATCTTCGGCTTAAACGAATAGATGACATCATGGCAGTTTACTACGGATCTAAAGGATGACATCACGACGGTTTACCAGATCCATACGAAGGTGCCAGGGCAAGAATTTTTCTAAGTATTGAAGATTGACATGAACAAGTTCAAATCAATCTGGGGCCTAATGTTGGGGATATGACTACTGGAGGTAAACCAGCTAGGAGTGGCCAGGTTAACTACATAAATATAGAAGCCCATAAAGACGTGAGGATGGTGGCGCTTTACGAAGGCCCAAGGCCCAAAGGCGGGTTAAGGCCTGCAGATGTAAACCGACTCTTTCATGTAACTTGTATTGTAAGTTAGAAGGAATAAAGACCGAGCCGGTCACGTTTATGATCCGGCCTTGGGGCTCTCTAAACCGGCGGGCGTCAACCTATGTATATAAAGGGACGACCCTGCAACGGTTTAGGGACAAGACACAACAACTCGAGAGCCAGGCAAAGCGGATTCGCTCCCTGGTCATCAAAACCCTAGCAATACCAACACAACTAGATGTAAGCTTTTACCTTCATCGAAGGGGCCGAACTAGTATAAAAATCCTCGTGTCCCTTGTCCGGTTTAACCCCTTTAAGCTAACCCATAGCAATGGCTCCACGACTACGTCCTTCCACGAGGACATCTGCCGTGACAAACCCACGACACCCACCATAATACTTATGCTCTCGAGAGAAGCCTCTAGTGAAACCTATGGCCCCTGGGTCTATTTTCCATCATGTTAATCTTCCAATACTTAGTTATTTCCTTTGCCATTTATTTTACTTGCATCTTTATTTATTGTAGGATCGAAAGTATGTCTAGAGGGGGGGGTGATTAGACTACTTGACCAAATAAAAACTTAACCTTTTCCCAATTTTAGTTCTTGGCAGATTTTAGCTATTGTAGGACAAGTCAAGCAAGCATCACACAATTCAAGCAAGCATGCAAAGAGTATATTGGCAGCGGAAAGTAAAGCATGCAACTTGCAAGAATGTAAAGGGAAGGGTTTGGAGAATTCAAATGCAATTGGAGACACGGATGTTTTTCCCGTGGTTTGGATAGGTGGTGCTATCCTACATCCACGTTGATGGAGACTTCAACCCACGAAGGGTAACGGTTGCACAAGTCCACGGAGGGCTCCACCCACAAAGGGTAACGGTTGCGCGAGTCCACGGAGGGCTCCACCCACGAAGGGTAACGCTTGCGCGAGTCCACGGAGGGCTCCACCCACGAAGGGTCCACGAAGAAGCAACCACCCACAAAGGGTCCACGAAGAAGCAACCACCCACAAAGGGCCCACGAAGTAGCAACCTTGTCTATCCCACCATGGCCATCGCCCACGAAGGACTTGCCTCACTAGCGGTAGATCTTCACGAAGTAGGCGATCTCCTTGCCCTTACAAACTCCTTAGTTCAACTCCACAATCTTGTCGGAGGCTCCCAAGTGACACCTAGCCAATCTAGGAGACACCATTCTCCAAGAAGTAACAAATGGTGTGTAGGTAATGAACTCCTTGCTCTTGTGCTTCAAATGATAGTCTCCCCAACACTCAACTCTCTCTCATAGGATTTGGATCTGGTGGAAAGAAGATTTGAGTGGAAAGCAACTTGGGGAAGGCTAGAGATCAAGATTCATATGGTAGGAATGGAATATCTTGGTCTCAACACATGAGTAGGTGGTTCTCTCTCAGAACATATGAGTTGGAATTGTGTATGTGTTCTGATGGCTCTCTCCACGAATGAAGAGGAGGTGGAGGGGTATATATAGCCTCCACACAAAATCGAACCGTTACACACAGTTTTCCAATCTCGGTGGGACCGAATCAAAAAACTCGGTCGGACCGAAAAGGTAAACCTAGTGACCATTAGAGATTTTCGGTGGGACTGACATGCAACTCGGTAGGACCGATATGGTTAGGATTTGGGCATAACGTAATCTCGGTGAGACCGATTACACAAACTCGGTGGGACCGATTTTGGTAATAAGCTAACCAGAGAGTTGGTCAGGCAAACTCGGTGGGACTGATTTGCTCTTTCGGTGAGACAGAAAAGTTACAAAAAGGAAACACTGAATTTACATTGCAATCTCGATGGGACCGATTCGCTCTTTCGGTGAAACCGAAAAGTTACGAAAGGGAAACAGAGAGTTTGCAATCCCATATTGGTGAGACCGAGATCCCTATCGGTAGAACCGAATTGCTAGGGTTTGGCAGTGGCTTATGGCAAATGAAACTCGGTGGCGCCGGATAGAAAGAATCGGCAGGACCGAGTTTGGCTTAGGGTTTAGGTCATATGTGGATATCGGAAAGTAGTTGAGGGTTTTGGAGCATATCACTAAGCACATGAAGCAAGAGGCTCATTAAGCAACACCTCATCCCTCCTTGATAGTATTGGCTTTTCCTAAAGACTCAATGTGATCTTGGATTACTAATATATAAAATGAAGAGTCTTGAGCTTTTGAGCTTGAGCCAATCCTTTGTCCTTAGCATTTTGAGGGTTCCACTTTCACATCCATGCCATGCCAATCATTGAGCTTTCCTAAAATAATCATCTTGGAATAGCATTAGCTCAATGAGCTATATTTTGTTATGAATTACCAAAACCACCTAGGGATAGTTGCACTTTCAATCTCCCCCTTTTTGGTAATTGATGACAACATATAGATCAAAGCTTCGACAAATGATAATAAGCATGAAATATATCGTCGCTTTGAGAAGTATGTGACAAGTGAGAGCTCCCCCTAAATTTGTGCATATTTAAAATTTGCTTTGGACTGCAAATGCACAAAGAGTTAGAGTCCTGGGTTACTCTTCCATGTCACATACATCTTGGTGGAGCGCTTAAAATGATAAGAAAGAAATACATGCACTCATCACCAAGAATAGTGAATGATCACATAAGATAGATAAGATATATCAAGCATGCATAAGTGTAGCTTATGATCAAACACATGATCATCAATGTCTCACGAGCAAAGACATAGTATCTCACACAAAAGCAAACAAAGTTCGAAAAACCACCAAATAAAGCAAGAGAGAAAAAAGCAACACTCTCTCTCTCTCTCGAAGCCTATGATCTATACATTTTCTCCCCCTTTGGCAACAAGTTACCAAAAAGTTCCTAGAAAATGCATAGTGCTAAGTCGACACTCAGGCTTGATCTTCAGATGGTGGTGGAGTCCGGAGCACTCCAAGGACGAAGCCTTCTGTAGACGTGGTTGGAGTTGAGGCTGAAGTGGACGCTGGAGCTGGTGGAACTGAGGCTGTAGCTGGTGCAGACGTGGTGGCTTTGGGGTCAGCAACTGGCACTGCAGACGACCTCGGACCTCGTGGCACTCTGGCAAAGGCATCAGTTGTAGTCTTGCCTCTCCTCTCCTGCATGTCATCCTGGAGCTGCTCCACTGCAGTCTGAATCTCTGTCACTTTGACATCCAAGTCATAGAACTTTTGTTCCATGATCCTCTCTAAGCTTGCATGGTTCTGAGTTAGGGTAGCTAGTCCTTGCTCAATCCGCAGGGTGGATGCAATCAAGTAACCAAGCTGCTCTTGTTTGGTTTTCAGGAAATATTCAGATGCCTCCTCTTGAGTAGGCATCTTGGCAGCTTTCTCCTTCCTCGCCTTCTCCTTCTTGGCTTGTGCTTGGGTAGATGATGGCTCATTCTCAGTCATGACCACTTGATTATCTTCAAAATCTGGACGGATGGGCAGGTGTTCCTTGTCCAATAAGTATATCCCCGTGCCCATCTTAGAGTTGATGAGCTCCTGAATCTGTGGGGCATATCCACAGCTCCTTTTCTGGTCTGCTGCTGTCCTCTTGATTGTTTCAATCAGAAGGCTCATGACTTTGAATTTCTGTGGCACGTCAAAGATATGAAGCAAGTTGATCGCGTGGCCCCTGATCATCTTGTGATCTCCAGACTTGGGCAATCGGGTGTGCATAAGAATCCAGTTGATGGTTGGCAGCCCTGACAGAAGATAGTGTACTGAGCCAAACTTGAACGTATCAAGTGCTTCATTTGGAATCTCCTTGTACATGTTTGACATTGAGTTGTGGTCCATCTTCTTCTTGGCATAAATGTCCAAGTCATCGTCATGCTCTTCTGGGGCATTAATCAGCTGAGCCCATTCAGCAACTGTAGACTGGTACCTCGTACCCTCTGACATCCATACAATCCTGCCATCTGGATAGAAATGTGCTGTGGAGTAGAACTGCATGATAAGCTCCTCGTTCCACTTTGTGAGCTTCTGCCCAACAAAGTCTGCTACTCCACAAGCATTGAAGCTGTCATGCACTCCAGGGTAGTGTTCTTCATTGTCCTTGATGTATTGCCAGTCAACCCATCTCATATCACAGACTATTGGCTTCTTATCAAGCAGCACTGTCTCATATAAGTTCTGTTGTTCCTTGGTGTGAAATCTATAATCCACAGCAGTTCTTCTCCTTGAAGCATACGGGTCTGCTTCTCTCCACTTCCGGAGCCCTGAATCTCTCCTGAGTTTCATATCCTCAGCCACAGGATGAGCATCGTTCTGGTCTGGGATCTTGGGCTTGAGCTTTCTAAGAACATTCTCTTCTTTTTCTTCTGCAGCTTCAGGCTCTGGGCCTTGTTCTTCTCAGTAGCTGGGATGCTTCTTGTGTTCCTCTTTGGCTTTGGCTTTGGAACTGGCTTGGCCTTGGAAGCAGCTGCCCCTGTTCTTATGGCATCACCCATCAGCTTGGGTGCCTTAGGTGCTGGTGCAACTACCTCTTCTTCTTCCTCCTCATCTTCCATGATGGAAGCCTTGCCAAGCACTCTGGCTACAGTTTTCTTCACCCTTTCTTTCCTCTTCTTGCCTTCAGCAGCAACTGGCTCAATGGGAGTGGGCTTCTCAGTTGAAGCTCTGGCCTTTGACATAGGCTGCCTGCCTGCTGGCCTTTTGATCTTCATCCCTGGTTTTATGCCTTGTGCTGGCTCAACTCTCTTGGAAGTTGCTTCCTCTTCTGCCACATAATCCTCATCTTCTGAGTCTGAGGTTCTCTTCTTTCTCTGTCTTGTGGCAGCTTTAGGCAGATTGCTTGGGGTGCTCCTGCTGCCATCATCTGAGGAACTTGAGGGACTAGTGCCCTCACTCATCTGCACTTGCTGCTCTGACAAGTTCTGGCTATCACTCTGATCAGACATGTTGCAAACTCTGACTGCTGACCCTGTGAATAGGTTATAGATGAGATAGAGTGGATGAGCATCACAAAATGCAGAGATTTTTGCAAAAGAATGACTCAAAAACTTAGTTTTAGTTTCCCACTGAAATCATCTCGGATCTACCGATTTTTAAACTCGGTGATACCGAAGCAGTTTTGGAACCTAAACTAGTGAACTCGGTCAGACCGAGTCACAGTTCGGTGGCACCGAGACTGCTAGGGTTTCACAGAGTTCCAAAATCGGTCACACTGATAAGTAATTCTCGGTCAGACCGAGTCTCACTTGTGCAATGGCATAAGCCAAATCGGTGGGACCGAGTTTTTCAACTCGGTGGGTCCGAGATGGTTTCGGCGGAAAGCTAACCCTAAAATTTTTGAATTAAACCTAATCTACGAGTTCATTGACTGGATAGAAGTTTAACAAACGTGGCAAGAATCATGATGATCACAATGTGCTAAGAATCGGATTGGGGAATAGCACAAAGATCGAGTCCACACCCTAGTTCAGCGGAGACTCGCTACGGCGGCAACGGCGGGGTCGAATTTCTGTTGACGGCGACGGAGACCAGCGACTGGAGGCGGCTGGCGGCGAGGAGACGATCCGGAGACCAAGTTGGCAGAGCAGGCTATCGCGCGGGCGAAGGGGTTGGGAGAAATTTCCAAATTTTTGCCCGTGACTATATATAGCCCGACCCTATCGGTGTGACCGAGTGGAACGACTCGGTGGCACCGAGATGCAAAACTGTATACAGTTATTGCAACTCGGTGTGACCGAATGGTTCAAATCGGTTGCACCGAGATCGAAAACATAGATCAACTTAATGATCTCGGTAGGACCGAAAGTAGGGTATCGGTCAGACCGAGAATCATAAAGAGGTTTTGGAAGTTTAAGTCTATGACGAATCGGGGACTCCGAGTGCTCCTCACACAGAGTGGTTCAAATCTGACTTGATCAAATTTTGTGATGTAGCATGAATAGAGTTTGAGACGAGAAAAGCATAGATAGCTAGAGGAGGTTCTTAGGCATTCTTGTCCATCCACTTGGCAAAAGGAAATAAAACCGAACAATCAAAACAACAAGTGGATGTCCTCGAATGAGTAAAATATGCAACCAGCATGCTCACACAATAAGATGGCAAATGAAATATGTGACAAGGCATGCACAACCAATTATAGCATCTACCAAGCAATTTGCGATGACAAGGTCATCTATATATGTGTATATTGACTTAGGAGTCAAGTGATAACACTTGATCATAGGTCATACTCATCGTTTAAGCTCAAGTGGGGTTACCACTTTTACATAAAGAATTGTTGGGTTCACATCTTTAGAGTTGCTTTAGCTCAAGTCTTAGAGTAAAGCTCCCCCTAGATGTGATATCCCCCCTTAGAGGGATGAACTAACCTCAGGTTTTGTCGATGATGACTTCATGTAGATGTTGAAGATGTGGATGCTCAATGTTGATGTAGATCACTTGGAGCTATCCCTTTGAGTGAATTGCACTTTCAATACCTACATGGGTTAGTCCCGCAAGGAACAAACAAGGATATCCATAGACATAGAGTGATGCACACACAAGATGATGTCCATGAAAACTTTTAGGTTACCTTGTCCCTTGTCTTACCAACAAGAGGGTTTGTGACTCCTTGAACTAGTGCAAGATGTGGAAGTTGATTGCACTTGTTCTTGCCAAAATGATAAGAGTGAAGTATGTTGGCGGAGTCACCCTCAAGAACTCTCTAATTCTTCTT
The DNA here is from genome assembly GCF_002162155.2 of Triticum dicoccoides. Taxonomy (NCBI): domain Eukaryota; kingdom Viridiplantae; phylum Streptophyta; class Magnoliopsida; order Poales; family Poaceae; genus Triticum; species Triticum dicoccoides. The sequence goes on from NC_041392.1 coordinate 206,370,071, forward strand.
CTTTTGGATCCACACCATCTTGATGGGAATCCTTGGAGTTGTAGTCGTACTTGATGAAGTGGAACTTGAAGTAGTCTTGGGAATCCACTTGACTAAGGTCTTAGGAGCTTCTTCAAATGCATCAATTTCCTCTTGAAGCTTGTCCTTGCCTTTTTGCTTGTAGTCTTGTGGTGGAAGATCATCTTGAGCTTGTGTCCCCTTGAAAGAAGTATCATACTTCTCTTGTTGAGGAACAAACTTTGTCTTGGGGTATTGATCTTCTTCCCACTCAACTCCATTGGCATTGAATTTTCGTTCAAAACCAACACCTTGATTCTTCCGGTGCGTTCCTTGCTTGTGCACAATTTCCTCGAATTGCTTACTCCTGGCAAGGCTTTTGTACACTCCTTTCTCTATAATTCCCTTAAATAAGCTATTTTCTTGCTCAAGCGTAACTTGGCTAAGATAATCATTAATGGAATCAAGAGAACTACTATAAGCAACAATATTGGATTTAGCATGATCATTGTTACTGCTAGAGGAAGAATCTTTCTTGTTCTTGTTACTAGACTTGACTTGAGGCATGTAAGTGGATAGGAGTAAACACTTGGCAATGTAAGAAGAACTTTTCTTGCGGAGATCATCATTGATTGCTTTTAAGAACTCATGCTCTTGCTCAAGATTGAGCTTTTCAAAGCGTAATTTCTCATGAGCTCTTAAAAGTTCTCGATGATCTTCGAAGATAGTTTCATGAGCTAACTTAAGAGTGTTTAGTTCTTTAGTTAGAGCATCAATCTTCTCCTTATCATTGTCATTCGTTTTATCTTGCTTAGCATGATTAATTGACGTTTCATCATAGTATTCATCACTAGAGTTGTCAACAAGAAAATCATCACCTAACAAGTCATCTTCATCACTATTGAAATCAACATACTCGGGGTGTGTTACCTTAGGACCTTTGGTCATGAAGCATCTTCCAATTCCTTCATTTGGTGAGTCAATGATGTCGTAGGAGTTGGTTGACACAAGTGCTAGACCGGCAACACCTTCATCTTGAGTATCTTCGGAGTCGAAGTGATAACTTCTCTCGGAGTGGCTGTCGGAGTCGGAGCCGGATACCCATTCACCAACATGAGCTTGATGTCTTCGTTTTGGGTAGCTCCTTGATGATTTTTCCTTCCTTTCCGAATCCTTGCTTCTCCGTGAGTATCTTCGTTCATAACGATCATCTCTACTCCTTCTCTCTCTTGGTGGTGATTCTTTGCTTCTTCTTTTTGGAGAATCTTCTCTTCTCTTGTAGGGAGCCGTACACTCATTGGAATAGTGTCCGGGTCTTCCACAACTGTAGCAGTTTCGCTCTCGACTAGAAGATCTTTTGTCATTGTAGGACCTTGACTTGAAGCTTCTATCTTTGCTTCTACTCATGTAGAACTTGTTGAAGTTCTTCGCCATTAAGATCAATTCTTCATTGAAGTTTTGTTTCTCACTTGATGATGTAGGGGCTTCACATGAGGCTTTGTAGGCACCACTTGATTTGTTGTGAAGTTCCTCTTTATACTTAAGTGACATCTCATGAGCAACAATTATTCCAATCACCTCCGTTGGCTTGAGATCTTTGTAATTGGGCATCATTTGGATCAATGTGCACACGGTATCATATTTTCCATCCAAGGCTCTTAGAATCTTCTTGATGATGAATCTATCGGTCATCTCTTCACTTCCTAAGCCGGCAATCTCATTTGTGATGAGAGCAAGCCTAGAGTACATTTCAGCGACACCTTCACCATCCTTCATTTTGAACTTGTCAAGTTGACTTTGAAGCACATCCAACTTGGATTCCTTGACGGAGTCGGTACGTTCATGCATATCAATCAAAGTGTCCCAAATTTCCTTTGCATTCTCAAGACGGCTGATTTTATTGAATTCTTCGGGGCACAATCCGTTGAAGAGAATATCACAAGCTTGAGCATTGTATTGCAACATCTTCAACTCATCCGCGGTAGCTTCACGGTTTGGTTCTTTCCCATCAAAGAAGTCACCTTGCAAACCAACACACACAATAGCCAAAACGGCGGGGTTATGTCCAAGAATATGCATTTTCATTTTATGCTTCCAACTAGCAAAATTAGTACCATCAAAGTAAGGACCTCTACGGTGATAATTTCCCTCGCTAGACGCCATACTCTCCTAGGTTGTGAAACCAAGGCTATGACCACCAAAAGCTATGGAGATCAAAGCAAATGGAGACCAAAGCTCTGATACCACTTGTAGGATCGAAAGTATGTCTAGAGGGGGGGTGATTAGACTACTTGACCAAATAAAAACTTAACATTTTCCCAATTTTAGTTCTTGGCAGATTTTAGCTATTGTAGGACAAGTTAAGCAATCATCACACAATTCAAGCAAGCATCCAAAGAGTATATTGGCAGCGGAAAGTAAAGCATGCGACTTGCAAGAATGTAAAGGGAAGGGTTTGGAGAATTCAAACACAATTGGAGACACGGATGTTTTTCCCGTGGTTCGGATAGGTGGTGCTATCCTACATCCACGTTGATGGAGACTTCAACCCACGAAGTGTAACGGTTGCGCGCGTCCACGGAGGGCTCCACCCACAAAGGGTAACGGTTGCGCGAGTCCACGGAGGGCTCCACCCATGAAGGGTAACGGTTGCGCGAGTCCACGGAGGGCTCCACCCACGAAGGGTCCACAAAGAAGCAACCACCCACAAAGGGTCCACGAAGAAGCAACCACCCACAAAGGGTCCGCGAAGTAGCAACCTTGTCTATCCCACCATGGCCATCAACCACGAAGGACTTGCCTCACTAGCGGTAGATATTCACGAAGTAGGCGATCTCCTTGCCCTTACAAACTCCTTGGTTCAACTCCACAATCTGGTCGGAGGCTCCCAAGTGAAACCTAGCCAATCTAGGAGACACCCTCTCCAAGAAGTAACAAATGGCGTGTAGGTAATGAACTCCTTGCTCTTGTGCTTCAAATGATAGTCTCCCCAACACTCAACTCCCTCTCATAGGATTTGGATCTGGTGGAAAGAAGATTTGAGTGGAAAGCAACTTGGGGAAGGCTAGAGATCAAGATTCATATGGTAGGAATGGAATATCTTGGTCTCAACACATGAGTAGGTAGTTCTCTCTCAGAACATATGAGTTGGAATTGTGTATGTGTTCTGATGGCTCTCTCCACGAATGAAGAGGAGGTGGAGGGGTATATATAGCCTCCACACAAAATCCAACTGTTACACACAGTTTTCCAATCTCGGTGGGACCGAATCAAAAAACTCGGTCGGACCGAAAAGGTAAACCTAGTGACCGTTAGAGATTTTCGGTGGGACTGACATGCAACTTGGTAGGACCGATATGGTTAGGGTTTGGGCATAACGTAATCTCGGTGAGACCGATTACACAAACTCGGTGGGACCGATTTTGGTAATAAGCTAACCAGAGAGTTGGTCAGGCAAACTCGGTGGGACCGATTTGCTCTTTCGGTGATACCGAAAAGTTACAAAAAGGAAACACTGAATTTACATTGCAATCTCGGTGGGACCGATTCGCTCTTTCAGTGAAACCGAAAAGTTACGAAAGAGAAACAGAGAGTTTGCAATCCCATCTCGGTGAGACCGAGATCCCTATCGGTAGAACCGAATTGCTAGGGTTTGGCAGTGGCTTATGACAAATGAAACTCGTTGGCGCCGGATAGAAAGAATTGGTAGGACCGAGTTTGGCTTAGGGTTTAGGTCATATGTGGATATGGGAAAGTAGTTGAGGGTTTTGGAGCATATCACTAAGCACATGAAGCAAGAGGCTCATTAAGCAACACCTCATCCCTCCTTGGTAGTATTGGCTTTTCCTAAAGACTCAATGTGATCTTAGATCACTAAAATATAAAATGAAGAGTCTTGAGCTTTTGAGCTTGAGCCAATCCTTTGTCCTTAGCATTTTGAGGGTTCCACTTTCACATCCATGCCATGCCAATCATTGAGCTTTCCTGAAATAATCATCTTGGAATAGCATTAGCTCAATGAGCTATATGTTGTTATGAATTACCAAAACCACCTAGGGATAGTTGCACTTTAATTTATCTTTATCATAAAAATACCAAAAATATTATTTTATCATATCTATCAGATCTCACTCTCGTAGGAGACCGTGAAGGGATTGACAACCCCTTTATCGTGTTGGTTGCGAGGAGTTTATTTGTTTGTGTAGGTGTGAGGGACTCGTGCGTGGCCTCCTACTGGATTGATACCTTGGTTCTCAAAAACTGAGGGAAATACTTACCCTGCTCTATTGCATCACCCTTTCCTCTTCATGGGAAAACCAACGCAGTGCTCAAGAGGTAGCAAGAAGGAATTCTGGCGCCGTTTCCGGGGAGTCTATGCAAAAGTCAACATACCAAGTACCCATCACAGACCCTTATCTCCCGCATTACATTATTTGCCATTTGCCTCTCGTTTTCCTCTCCCCCACTTCACCCTTGCCATTTTATTCGCCCCCCCTCTCTCTCTCCATCCTCCCTCTCTTTCTCTTACGCCTCTTTTTGCTCTTTCTTGTTTGCTTTTGTGTCGGATTGCTTGGTTGTCACGATGGCTCAAGATAATACCAAATTGTGTGACTTTACCAATACCAACAACAATGATTTTATTAGCACTCCGATTGCTCCTCTTACCGATGCTGAATCTTGTGAAATTAATGCTGCTTTGCTGAACCTTGTCATGAAAGATCCGTTTTCCAGCCTTCCTAGTGAAGATGCCGCTACCCATCTAAACAACTTCGTTGATTTGTGTGATATGCAAAAGAAGAAAGATGTGGACAATGATATTGTTAAATTGAAGCTATTTCCTTTTTCGCTTAGAGATCGTGCTAAAGCTTGGTTTTCGTCCTTGCCTAAAAATAGTATTGATTCATGGAGTAAGTGCAAAGATGCTTTTATCTCTAAGTATTTTCCTCCCGCTAAGATCATCTCTCTTAGAAACGATATTATGAATTTTAAGCAACTTGATCATGAACATGTTGCACAAGCTTGGGAGAGGATGAAATTGATTATACGTAATTGCCCTACACATGGTTTGAATTTGTGGATGATTATACAAATTTTTTATGCCGGATTGAATTTTGCTTCTAGAAATCTTTTAGATTCGGCCGCGGGAGGCACTTTTATGGAAATCACTTTAGGAGAAGCTACTAAACTCCTATATAATATTATGGTTAATTATTGTCAATGGCACACTGAAAGATCTACTAATAAGAAAGTGCATGCGATAGAAGAAATTAATGTTTTGAGTGGTAAGATGGATGAACTTATGAAATTATTTGCTAATAAAAGTGTTTCTTCTGATCCTAATGATATGCCTTTGTCTACTTTGATTGAGAATAATAATGAATCTTTGGATGTGAATTTTGTTTTTTTGAGGGAATTGACAGTAGGAGATAACTCCCACTTGTTTTTATATATCTATATAAATGGGGTGTTTACATAGACATATAAGTTGCATGACTCTGCTAATCATCTACTCCCCCTCCCCACAGACCAGGGAGGGGGTGAAATACCAGCTCTCCATAGGAGGAGTCAGGTATGAAAAGAGATAGAAACTATCAACCTAGAGCAGTACAAAGATTAACAAATGAGCCTCTATGGGCCTCTTTGACTCTATGCTGGAGTTGACCTAGGTCATTTTTGACGTGTGAGAACCAGGATCCAACAGTAGGGTCAACTCCACGAAAGTGTTTGTTATTCCTTTCCTTCCATAGGCTCCATCCAGTAGTGAGAAAAATTTCCATGAAAAATGTGTCATGCCGGGATTCTCTATTCAACTTGAGGGCAGTGAGACGGTTAACAAAGGGGGTCCATTGAATACCAAGTTTGGTACAACATGTCCTTCTAAAATCACAGGTGAAGATCATATGGCCCACTGTTTCTTCGATTGGAAGCCTGCAGAGGAGACAGTCAAAATCATCTCCGATGTTAAAGTGCCTTCGCTTCAACATATTACGTGTGTTGAGTCTGTCGTGAAAAAGCAGCCAGCCAAACACCTTCAACTTCATTGTACATTTTGATTTCCACAGGTGCTTGAACATGGGGTTGGTTTGGGCATCTCTAAAGGAATACAAATAGTAGTCCTTAGGTCTGAAAGTGGCCGCACCCCAAATATAGTGCCAAACATCAGTAATCGATGTGGAATGGCAGATCTTGGTCAAGGTTAGCTGCACGTCACGTATTTATTCCAATGCGAGCGGTGACACAGGGAGGTGGTTGGTTTCATGCAGATCGTTGGAGGCCCAGAAGTCAGCAACTGAGATGTCTTCATCCAAAGTGAATGAGAAGGCACGTGGGTGAGAGTCATGAAGCACATCACGCGCCCACAGATCTTTTCAAAACAAAGTGGTCGCACCATCCACCAACTGCACGCGAGATATGCCCCAAAAGATTGGTGTCAATTTTAGGATGTCGCGCCACCAGAAGGAGCCCGCAGGGTCCACAGCATGTGGTATTTTGTCGATGTAGAGATTGTCCCATAGCAGATTTACCCAGGGAACATCCATTTTGTTATAGAATTTGTGGAGGAATTTGAGGAGCAGGGCTTCATTATGGATTTTGATATTGATCACTCCTAGCCCACCTTTAACTTTGGGTCGACAGACCTTGTCCCAGGCAGCAAGAGAAGAGCATTTGTCACCTTGCTCGGTTTTCTTAGTCCAGAGGCAACGTCTTCTTATTTTGTCTAAGATTTCGAGAAGCTTGGGTGGAAATTTGAGTGTACACATGGCAAAAATAAGAAGTGACGTGACAGAGGCATTCAGCCAGGACAATCTGCCACCATAAGACATCATAGCAATCGTCGACGTTAAACGCCTTTCCAATCGGCAAACTAGGGGCATAAGGTCTTGGATTGTAGGTCTAGTTGTACCCAGGGGCAGACCAAGGTAGGTGAAAGGCATCGTGCCAACAACGCAGCCAAAAACCCTGGCTAGTGCGTTCATTGAGGACGGTTCAAGGTTGATCGGAACCAAGGTAGATTTGTGAAAATTGAGCCTGAGGCCAATAGAGGTGGCTTAATCCGATAAGATCTCCTTGACCAAAGTAGTTTGACGGATGCATGCGGGTAGGAATAATTTTGGTAACAACACGTATAGAGGAAACTTTAATCCTAGGTCGTACCCTAGTAATTCCTCTAATAATTATGGTAATTCCTACAACAATTCTTATGGAAATTTTAATAAGATACCCTCTGATTTTGAATCTAATACTAAAGAACTTATTACCTCGTAAAAGAATTTCAATGCTTTGATTGAAGAAAAATTGCTTAAGATTGATGAGTTGGCTAGGAACGTTGATAGAATTTCTCTTGATGTCGATTCTTTGAATCTTAGATCTATTCCTCCTAAGCATGATATCAATGAGTCTCTCAAAGCCATGATAATTTCCATTGATGAGTGTAAGGAAAGAACCGCTAGGATGCGTGCTAAAAAAGATTACTTTATAAAAGCGTGTTCTTCTAGTTTCCATGATAATAAAGATGAAGATCTAAAAGTTATTGATGTGTCCCCTATTAAATCTTTGTTTTGCAATATGAATCTTGATAATGATGGGACTGAATATAATCCACCTTTACCTAGAAGGCGTTCCAAAAATTCGAAGTCTTTAGATCTTGATGCTAAAATTGTTAAAAATGGGATTGAAGAAGTCAAAACTTTAAATATTAGTGAACCTACTATTTTGGATTTCAAGAAATTTAATTATGATAATTGCTCTTTGATAGATTGTATTTCCTTGTTACGAGGTGCGCACGGCGGGGTCTAGCGAATCGGGCCGACGCTGAATGCAATGTCGACCAGTCGCTACGTGTAAACTTTAGGACTAGTATATGTTTCTAAAAAAAGTACTAGTATATAAAAAAAGGTACACCTAAAAATACTAGTAAAAAAAGGTCCCACTTGTACAAATTCTCAACAAATCAAAAAAAATTGCTACTTGTGTGTTACACTCCTAAAAGGGTATCTACTTGTACGTGTATTTTCATTTGAAATCCAACATTGTAGAAAATTAAGAAACTACTTGTAAACCATTTCTATTTTAATAATTTTATATAACTAGGTAAAAATATTAAGAAAACTTTTGTTCATGAATATTAAAAAGTGTTACACATATAAAAAAGAAAAGAATATGTTCAGAAAAATATTCATCCTGTCTTTTAGTGATGTTCATCGTATTTAAAAATCTTTATCAATTATTTTCAGAAATTTTCTTTGTTTTTTTCAAAACCATTTATCATGTATTTAGCAATAGTTCATTGTGTATTTAAAAAATGTTCTTGTCTATTTTCAATATATCTATATTGCATTTAAGTTAATTTTCAAAAAGTTTACAATAATGTATTTAAAAACATATTTTTGTGTATTTCAAAATACATCATCGTGTATTAAAAAACTTTTCACATATTATAGGGAAAAAAGTGCTACCATGACTTTAAGATACTATCAGACTTTAAAATACTATCATGACTTTGGAAGTGTTCACATATTATAGGAATATTTTATCATCAAATATTTAGACGTGTTGATTGTGTATTTAAAAATACTACAACGACTTTGAAAATGTTCATTGTATAGGTGTTTTTTTGTTTTAAAAAATGACCATTGTGTGTTCTAAAAATATATATTATGTACTAATAAAAGTGCAATGTATAATTGAGTAATTTTCATGTGTAAAATATATTTGAAAATGGAAAAGAAACATAGAAAAGGATAAAAAGAAAAACACAAAAGGAAAAGTTTAAAACTATATAAAAATACATAACCAATTAGAAAAAGAAAAAAATGTAAAATGAAGGGACAACCAGCAAACCAACCAAAAAACTAGACGTAACCACCTTGTTTGTGCGGAAACCATAATGGAAAATCAGATGATCTAGCACATAAAATCAAACACCCCAAAAAGAGAACTGGGGTTACTCCTTGGTCGGCGCACTATACGAGGTTCTGTTGGCAAGCGCGGCATAATGTGCGCAATAGGCGAGATATCACAGTAACATCAATTTTGACGTTTTGTACCATGTCGTCTGTTGTTGGGCCTCGACAGTGACTTCGGTCTCTCATTCTAATTTATTTGGCGCCAAGGTCCGGTTTTCTCCGACCGTTTAGTTTGATGGTGACGATTGCAAGCGCAGGTTACATGGGATGATGCCCCAACCGATGTTCTTTCAGTTTATTTATCTTGTTGCTAGCGACGTGTGGTTATTATGATCTTCAAAGCCTTGTGTGACAAGTGTCCCTTTTCTTTGTTGTCGGTTTAGTGCATCTCCATCGCTATCCCCTAGAACGGACATCGTATCCGTCCACGGCTGCATCCGTGAACAGTGGTACGGGAGGCAGACATCCAACCCTAACCATCAAATGCCTGACTACATTTCTAACAAAATTTGAACAAATCTGACAAATTCAAATCATACTGTTTTCATTTAAACCGAACCAAGCCCGTGATTTTTTTGACATATTTGATTAAACAAAAGCGGACATGTCATTTTTTTAACATATCGATATCGTCGTTTGTGTGAACCTCGGGAAGTGAAGTTGCAAGTCACCAACCATGGGGAATGGACGTGCCCGCATAGGAGATGGGCATCCGTCTCACATGCCCTACTCTTCCCCTACTAGAGCCCGCCGCCTGGCTATGGACGTCGCAATTGAGTTGAGGCCCATGATGGACATGGATGAGACGGCCTTGTGGTCGTTGCGGCACGACGTGAATCACACGAAGTCGCTGACGTAGGCAGTAGCTTTCCCGTCCGCGATTGCCTGCTTCACCTCTGCATCCGCCTTTGTGAACATCTCCGCGATTAGGGTGTCATGCTCCTTTGCCATGATGCGTCCGCGCCATCACTCACGGTGTATGTCGCGGGCCCTACGCATGGACTCTGTAACGCCATTGTTCATCCACAAAGGTTGTATTCTCCGCGGCCATGGCCACGACGACCTCACCGTTTGCCTCCTCGCAGTGGATCTAACATTTGCGAGCCGATGCTGCTTGAGGTGCCGCAAATTCTACCGTTCCTCTTACTACAACATCCAAACACATGGAGACTGACGGCGCATGCTCCTCCTCCTCTGTCATGACAACCTCGCAGTGCGCCTGCGCATGGGCCATGGTGAAGCCTGTAACCGGCGCGGGCATTAGCTGGTCGTCGGATGCCTCCTCCATCGTTGGGTTATTGTCGCTTCCCTCCGGCAAGCTCGCCGACAGTCTGGCCTCTTTCTGTCCCACAGGGTCCTGGTAGCCGATCGCAAGGCCGACCAACTTGTGCCTTTGCTCTCTCGAGAGGCTCTCCCACAACACGCTAGAGCTTGTCGTCATGGTGGAGGTCGTGTACTGAAGAGGAACACAAGCGGGCATGGTGCAGTGCGGTGCGGATCGTGCCATGCACGACCACGTGCAAATAGCGGGCACACGACCATTCCAAGCTACATATTGTTTCAATGCGGGCGTCAAAGTAGGTTTCTCGACCACCATGCGTGTTTAATGCTAGTATGTGAACAGACGGACACCCGACTTCAATGCCAGTATCGAAAAATGTCTGCCTATTTCCCATCCTTCTCAACTTCCCTCGACAATTTCTGAACCAACCGGAGCAATCATCACCAATCAATCAAAAAAAGACATCATGCACTACACGTGGCAGGATCAACGAATTTATTTTGCACCAACAAATAAAGAGCGCCCAGCCTAAAATGTTTGGATACACGTGACGGGATCAGCGAAAATTCCAGCCACCGTATTAATCTAGGTGTAAAATCCCTAAGTTTTATCTCCACCTCAAACCCACGACCGCAATGCCGGTTCTCTCCCGCAGCCGCACCCTGGACTAGCACCGCCACTACGATCTGACTCGCCAGTGCTCGCACCTCTACGGCCCGTCTCCCCGCCAGATCTAGCACCTGAGGTGCTTTTCCTCCCGTGCAGAGTACCGTCTACCCCCTTCTCTCCTCGTTGTTTTCTCACTGCTCTCTACCGGCCGCCGCCGGAGACGAAGAGGAGCTCGGTAGGGAAGCCAGTCGCCACCTTTAACCTCACTGACTTCATCGTTTCCATCCACCACCCTCCGTTTTCCTAGATCATGCCGCATGGACATGGTTAATGGCGGTGGGCCACCTCCGGTATGGAACGATGTCAGATTTGGCTTCCCTCCGCATCGCCTCCTCAATGGTCCCCGGCAAGCAGCCCCACTGTCCGTTCTTTTTTTGGAACAAAGACGCTAGACGCGTCCGGCTTTAAATTAATAAAGCCACGAAGGCAGCATCCAAGTTTGCACAACACACATACCACACAACCAAAGTTTTAACACGCCACACTGGCCACGCACATCACAACACATAGTTCGCAAGAGAGGCCCCAACCAAATCTAACTCATATGCTAGGCACCCAAAATAAAGCACAGAATTCGCTCAATTCTCTTGACGGAGCCTCGGGATAATAGTCGCAATCTGCTCCATTGTGCTCCTCATAAGTTCAGCATCACCTTGTTTCCCCAACGGTGTCCAACTCTGTAGAAGAAGATGTCATTTGAAAATAACATCAGTCGGGTTAGTCGGGAACTTATGCTCCATAGTCATTTTGTTTTGCACTGTCCATAAGGACCAAACCAATGCACCCACGCAAATCCACAGGACCCTGGCCTTGGCACCCCTCTGCGATTGTAACAATGTTAACAGCTCAGTCCCCGATCTCGGGTTTCAATTCTGTTGGAACACATCACGCACCATGCTCCATGCAAAACGAGTAAGTGCGCATTGAAAAAGGGCATGGTTCGCATCCTCTAGCGATTCACAGACCACACAAGTCCCATTCGAGGGCCCGTCGCGTTTAGCCACGTTATCAGCCGTCGGAAGCCTATTGCGAAACATTTGTCGAAGGAATTTTTTTATCTTTAGCGGCACCCTAGCCTTCCAAAGACCCCTAGCAATATCTAAGGTGGGACCCTTCGTCAGCTTGTTATACATGGACTTAACCGAAAATTTATGAGACGCCGACAAGTCCCAGGTCACTACGTCAGCATCCTGGCTCCTGACGAGTTGACCCACTTGAGCCTGAAGCAAGTCCCAACTTGCCAGTTCTGCCGCGTTCAGCGGCCTCAGAAAGTGAAATGCTGGCGGCGTCGAACGCAAGGCCTCTCCCACCAGAATATGCGTGTCCGCGACCACATAGTATAGCTGTGGGTACACCTGCCAGAGCGGCCTGTCTCCCAAGCACGTATCGAGCCAGAACCTGGTAGACATGCTGATATTTACCTCGAATCTCACCCCTAACGAGAACACCGGCCTAACTGCCTGGATCCTATTCCAAAACGGCGAGCCCCAGGCCTTGGCGTTAAACACATTCCCGTCCGGGAAATATTTTGCCCGAGGCAGGTCCGCCCATAGACCCGATTCGTTAGTTGCTAATTTCCACCACCATTTGATAAGTAAGGACACATTCATAAGTTTGGAATTAGTGATCCCAAACCCACCATATTTCTTAGGGCGACACATAGCAACCCATTTCAACAAATGATATTTTTTTTAGTCCCAGCCCCTTCCCAAAAGAATTTGGAGCGCGGGGTGTCGAACTTTCCGTGCACGCCATCTTCCAACAGGAACATACCCATCGTAAAAAGTGGGAGGGAGGACACACTAGAATTGGTAAGGATCAGTCTTGCTGCCGAAGACATGAATCGCCCTCGCCACGGACTAACCCTATTAGCAACTTTACCATACAGAGGCTCCCATTTGGAGATGGCAAGCTTCTTGTGCGAGATCGACAGCCCCATGTACTTAATCGGGAAGCTCCCCAGCTTACAATTAAGTAGTTTAGCTATCCTCACTCTGTCGTGTTGCTCCATCCCCATCGTAATAACTTCACTCTTGAGGAAATTAATCTTAAGCCCCGATAAAATCTCAAAGGCTAGAAGGAGCAATTTGATAGGTGCAATGATGTGTTCATCCGGTTGGAACAACAACATTGTATCATCGGCGTATTGCAAATGCGTCACCCCCCTGGGATGAGGTGAGGTACTAATCCTTTCACATGCCCCGCCCCTCGAGCCCTTGCCACCATCGCCGCAAGCGCATCCGCCATGAAGTTAAAGATCAACGGGGACCTAGGGTCTCCCTGATGGAGACCCCTTCTGTTTCGAAAGAATTTGCCCATCTCCCCATTGATCGTCACCGCAGTTTGCTCACAACTAACCAGGTGCATAATCCTATGAACAAAACCTGCATCAAAACCCTTTTTGAGCAGCACCTCATGCACGAACTCCCATTTCACGCGATCATAGGCTTTCTTGAAATCCAGCTTGAGCAAAACCCCTTTCCCTTTCGTACATTTGAGCTCATGCACGATCTCCGCAAGTGCAATTGGTCCCTCCAAAATATTGCGCCCCTTGATAAACCCAGTCTGGCTCCTACTTATCACCCTTTGAGCAATAGGGGCCAGCCGTACAGCGTATGCTTTGGCACACAATTTAAAAGGAACATTGATCAGCATTATAGGCCTAAACAACTTGATGCAATCCACACCCTTAACTTTGGGGATAAGACTAATCGCCCCGTAGTTTAGGCGGGCAAGGTCCACTTGGCCCAGCGCAAAGCCATTGATGATTGCGTGGAAAACATGTTTAAAGCACGGCCAAAATCTTTTGAAAAACTCCACCGGCCACCCATCGGACCCAGGAGCAGTACCCAGTTTCATGGAGGCTAGCGCTCGATCAATCTCCTCCGGGAGAAATGACAGGCCCAGCCCTGCATTTTCTTCCTCGGACACCCGTTCGGAAGGATCCCATAGATCCTCGTGAAGGCAAAGACGTTTCTCCTTGGTCGTCCCCAGTAGCCCGATGAAGAAGTCGTAAATGTGGTTACGAATCACAGCCTGGGTGACAAAAATCCTATCGTCGTGGTTAAGGCGCATGATAGAACATTTGTGTTTTCTCCCGTTACCATACGCGTGGAAATATCCCGTATTTGTGTCGCCTTTAGTCACCCACTTGATGCCGCCCCTACGACGCCAATACTCCTCTTCGGCTCTCAATATACTGAGCACTTGATCTTCCAGCGAATATCTATGGGCCCACTCCTTCTCTAAGAAGGATCGCATGTCCGCCGCCAAGTCAAGCGTCGCAATCTCTTCCGTAAGCCTGGCGCGCTCCTTTTTGGATTCGCTGCCATAGTTCGCTCCCCAACCCCTGAGAAAGACACGTAGCTTAGCCGCGCTATAGACCAAAACTCAGTTGTACCCCTTTGGGGGCCCATTTGAGAAACTATAGCATCCCACCTCTCACGGACCATGGTCTCGAAGCCCTCTGCTTCGAAACAAGCCGTTTCAAAGTAAAATCTGCTACTACGGCGGATCTGCTCCTCCCCTGAGGAAAAGATAAGTGGGATGTGGTCAGAGCCAATCCTAGTCTCTGCCACTAACGAGCACATTGGGAAAAGCGCTTCCCACTCCGGCATGAAAAATACTCTATCGAGAACAGACCTAACCGGGCGAAGCTGTTTGTTTGTCCATGTAAATCTTGTCCCTGCACGCGCTGCCTCTCGCAAAGAGGCCGCCGCAATCGCATTGTTGAAAAGTAACACCCTAGACCAGTCCACATTATCATTGTTCTTGTCCGCGCCCGAGCGGATCAAGTTAAAATCACCCCACTATGACCGGGAGGTTTGCTGCCCATTTGGCCCCCACCATCGCAGAGACCTCAGCCAGGAAATTCGCAGATTTCGAGTGGTCCGCAGGCCCGTAAACGCATATAACCACCCATATCAAGTTCGAAGCTTGGTGCCTAATCGTAGCCATGATGCAAAATACACCAAACTCCCACAAGATTACATCACATACATCATTCTTACAACCCATGAGGAGGCCACCCGAATGCCCATAGGAAGAAACCCAGTGCCAATCGAAACTCTGAAGAGGATGTATCACAAGTAAATCAAGAAAAGTAAAATCGGCCTTGTTGGTTTCCTGTAACGCAACAATGTCAATGCGCTCCTTGGCCATATACTCCCTGAGCTATGTGCGACGCCCTACGTGCCCGCAGCTACGAATGTTCCAAAATAAGAAATGCGTTACAAAATCCGATTACGCAGGCGAACTCCTCGCGAGCTCACTGCCTTGGGCACTCTCTTCCTTGCCGGAGCACGGCTGGAAGAGGGGATATCAGATACGTCCCTCGACTCTGCCTCCCCTTCGGGCCCAGGAATCACCAACTGCCCCCCTGGACAGTTGTTCATCACATACGATTCACGGTAACGAGCCGCCGCCTCGGCCAGGGCAGCTTGTGCCTCCTCACGAGCGCGTACTAACAGAATAATAACATCAGGGCTAGCCCCCTCCTCCACCCCACTATCATGTAGAATCGAAGCAAGATGCTCATTCGAAAAAGCGCTGAGAATTTTAAAAGAGGGGGGGGGGTTACCTGTCACGTCAAAGTTCTTGTCAGCCGCCCGCAGCTTCACGCTATCCAGGGATGAGAGGTCTCCTGTCTTGGCCTTCGCCCTGGCGCTCGGCTCCCTCGTCGCCACCAGCGTGGCCTTGGAATGCTTGGCCTTGATGCCCACATCCCCCGCCGCCAGCTCCGTCCCCAGCTCACCATGCAGGGTAGCCACCACGTTTGGCATGGACTGGGCCACGCTCTTGGGCCTCGGCTTCCTGCCCGCCGTCTTCTTCGGTGGCCTGGCCGCGCCCCCCGTGCCCCGCTTGCCCAGAGCTTGGGTAACTCCTTCAGCGATCAGCGTGTCGCCCCCACCATGCGCGGCCATCGGAGAGGAGGGAATTGAGGACCTCCCCCACCAGCCCCTCGCCAGCAACAGCCCCCGACACCAACGCAAGGTTGGAGCCAGCCACCGGAATCTACAGCGGCAAGTTGGACCCATACTCATCAAAAGCTCCCACCAGATCAAGTGCCAAGCGCAGCCCGCTCACTGCAGTATCCTGAGTCGCCACCACCATCGCCCGCCCTTCCATCACCCCAAGCTTGACCCACGTTTCGGTGTCTATGGAAGTGTCTTGCATGCTACCGTCCAGCTCATCTTCCTGCCCCCCCATCACCACGTCCCGCCTCGCTTCCTGACGCGTCTGCCCTGATCCTTGCCCAACATCCGCCTTGCCCTTGCCAGCACTAGGAGCCGTGGGATCAGGACCACTTGGTTTGGACGGTGGGGAAGGTTGGGGAGCCCCCGACCCCCCAGCACCAGACCCAGATCCACCAGCGCCCCTATGCTGGCTCAGACGCTCAATCTCTACCTTGATCTGATATCCTTCACTATTAAACCACATTTCCACCATTCTGTTCAGCTTCTTTGGTGACTTACACGCCAATTTCATCCTCACCGGCCCAACCGAATGAGAGAGAGTTCATCCACCACAATCGGCAGCCCCAACATCTTAAATCCTTCCTTGATCCTCTCCTCTCTACGGTGTTTTTGGGGAATGCCATGAAGCTTAACCCACACTTCCGGTATGACCATCGACTGGATCACCTTGTGTAGCCTGTCCCGCACCCTTGCAGTAATGTCATGAGAGGGAAGAAAAAGCTTTCCACTCGACTTGGCCATGTGCAGAAGATCAGCCGAGGGAAACACCACCAGAAAATCATCATCGCTAACCTGCGTAACCTTCCAGTCCCACACACCTGTGACTATGTTCTTGAGCTCTTGTTGCAGAATACGCAGACTCAACTTGCCCGGATCCGCCGGTAGGATCGCTGCATTTGCCACCTTCTGGTCGATAGGCCGCTCCTCCTCAGCGTCTTCGACAAAGTCGAGGCAAAAGAAACCTTCTCCTAAAATCGCACTCCCCATGATCTGCAACTTGGCAGCCCTGCCGCGCAAAGGGCAATAGGCAGAAGCATGCCCCTCCTACTTGCACAAGACACACAGGGGCTTAAAGATGCACTTGGATGGGTAGTGCCCAAGTCTACCGCACTTGAAACACTCCACATCCGGCACATCTTCCACCGGAATGGGCTCCCCCGCCGTTCCTTTAGCGAATGGAAGCGTCGCCACCGCGAGCGGCTCTGCCGTCGCCCTCTGATGCTGGGCAAGGGGGTCCCCATGCCCCCCTCCGCAGTAGGGGTGCTCCACCGTCTAGCGCCCCATCCCCTGACGATGCTGAGCGGCCTTCTTCCTGTTCTTCTTGTCTTCCTGCTGTTGGATCCATCTGCGTGCCTCGCGCCTCCTGAGCCTCATGCGCCTCCCTCTCACCTGTGTCGTCGACACGACCACGCATCGCCCTCTTCGCCTTCTCACGCAGATCCCGCTCCCTCTTGCGTTCCACCTCCAGATCCGCCACCTCCATCGGCCTCTTCTCCGCCCGCAGATCCCCCATCACCGCCGTCGCGTAGGAGATGAGAAGGGGAGAGAGTGGTGGAGCTAACTTGATGCGTCGAGCCAAGTGAGCCCAGCGCTGCACTTCTCGCTTTGTTATGGGAAACCCGAACCAGGGTTCCCGACTACCCTTCCTGACCCACATATAGCCAGGCGCAGGTCTAGTGGGAGGGCTGCTTGGTCCGGGCCTCGCGCTACCCTCGACGGGCCGAGCCGTGACACCCTCTGATATCCCCACCGCAATGGGCATCCCCGCGCTTCCTGGGTCTAAGGCATCCAATGTGGGCCCATGCCCCACACAAGCCCCGTCCGGCCCGCGGCCCAGAGCCGGGAACCCTAGGCCCCAGAGCCAGAGGCGCCCCTTCCCCGAGCCACTCTTGGAGAGGCATGACGAGGAGAAGGCTAGGCCAAGCACGGCCACTCCTAGTCACCCTCCGCCACCGGCGACACCCCCGCGCCTGCAAGCCGACCGACCGTCTTGGACCGGATAGCACCAGCCACCGCCACTGCAGCATTCCCATTGGATGGCGATGATGGTCTCCACACCCGCGCTGCCAACGCCTGGTGGTCCTGCCTCCCGGCGCAAACCTTCGATGTCGGCACGACGCACCCGACCGCGCCGTTGCAGCAAATGCCACAAAGTCACCAATTGTTGGCCCCGCCGGCGTCGGCCTTCGGTCCTCCGCTTCTACCTCCTCAACTTCACTCTCCACCTCCGACTCCGACCTCGCGAGCGCCCAAAAGCGGCTACCCCATGGCCACGGCACCTCTCCCACCAGCGCCGCCAGAGCAGGGCCGGGAGGGCCACGCCTCGGCGAGCTCCCCGCGCCCCGTCGGACAAGCAGCCAGCCATCCGCCGGCGCCAAGCTCTCCGCCACGAGCACGTCGCCCGCATGTTCGCCCGACCCAGACACCAACGGCTTGCTCATTTCAAACCTTCTCCAGTCCCCCCACTGTCCGTTCGCCTCAGGTATCTCCCTTACTTGATTCCTCGTCCAGACCTAGCCTCCTCAGATTTCTGCTAGCTTTATAGATCTGCTTAATTGCCAACTAAATTACTACAAACAGGCATCCCTGCGACCTTGTTGTCTTCTACTCATCTGTCAACCCATTACTACCGATTCCAAGCAAGCTTGCTATTCAACTTCAGAGTGCGGCTGTTTTGGACACGGTGGTCGCTGGTCAGTACTATCTCACTGCTGGTAGTTTTCTCGTGATGTTTTTGCAGTTTCGATAAGGAGAGTGTTGTTGTCTCTAATGTGAATCTTGGTGACGGTCCGTTCGTGATAGCAAGGACTAGCTTCCAACATGTCCAGCGTGACATTTCTCGTTAGCCTCAGCCATGTTATGTTATCTAATCTGCTGTGTTATCCTTTGTAGGGTATAGGAGGTGGGAGATCCATAAATCATAATGCTATTTGATCTAAGATCCTCCAAGTTTGGCCGAAGGAATCATTCAGGTTATTTTATGAATTATTTTCGAAGCAGCCCCACTCCAGTGAGATGGCTGAATTTGTAGGCGCACCACCTGTTCCCTTTAAAAATACCAACCAATTATGTTCAGACCAGGTTCTAGTAAGTAAGATCCACCAGTTTATGTTGTAGTTCCCATCTAGTCTGTCTCATTGACTTCTATGTGTCAAATCATAGCTAGCTACAAGGCGCAAGTATATTTGATTTATTTCTCTATGGTAGATGTAATATGTCAAAATACGTATGATTCTCCCAACTATGCTAGCAGTACTAGCCATGAGGGAATCCCCACCTAGTCTGATTGATTCCTAAATGTATTCCAGTCCAGTTTAGCATATTTTAAGTAGTAGCTTTGTATTATCATTCAGAGCTGGCGATTTACAAAAGTACCTAGTTTACTATAGTAATAGCACTTCATTATAATGACAAACACAACATTGATACAAGTGCATGTTAATGGAGCATGGGCTATTATCTCCACATAAAGCAACGAAAGCTTATGATAAGATAGCATAATAAAAAATCTAATGTGGAGTATAGTGCAAAGGCCAAGAGAGGAGTCCATTATAGTGAAGATGATGATGATGAGTTCATCATAAAACTCAATCACCAATGATGTCAGATATCTAAAACTAAGCTTTAATCACTACTAGAAAAAGGGCTGCTAGTGGCGTACCTGTTTTCGCTACTAATGGCGCACTACAGGTGCGCCACTAGCACCACGCCATTAGATTTTTTTACTAATGGCGCACCACATGTGCGCCATTAGTATAGCCCACGGTGCGCCATTAGTATCTGGTATACTAATGGCGCACCATGCAGGAGTGCGCCATTAGTAGTAATTTTTTTTTTCAAATTTTTTATTTATTTTATTTTTTTCTTAATCTCGGGTCACTATGGCTTAATCTCGGGTCAATATGCTTAACCCAAGCACCACCTCACTTCACAGGCACTTCTTGATATATCTATCATATCAATCCTATTAAACCTTGCTGATGTCTAGGACTTAGTTCATGAGTATGATGAAATTTTAAAAAAATAGTTCAAACTTTCCGGTCATATTACGTATCATATTTTGAAAAATAATTCAATTTTTTTAAACCAATTTTTTTTCTGTTACTAGTGGCGCAGCTAGCATAAGGTGCGCCACTAGTAAGTTTGAATTTTTTTTGCCTCTGGATCTTAAAAGCCCCGTAACTTTTTTCTGTTAGGTTTTTAGGGATTTTGAAAATGTTTAACGGGATTCCCCAGTTAAATTTGGATGTAACTTTTCGAGTAGATGATTGTTCATATAGAAAACTTATTAATCCGAGTTCGTATGCAAAAGTTATGCCCATTTTACAAATTCCAGAGAGATTTTGCAAATAAAGTCAAAATTCATATTTGTAAATTTTCCCAACAACTAGACCACATATCACATAGGAAACTTATTTTCTTTTATTTTTTTTGACATTTCCATCATTTTTTTTATTTTTTTAAACTGAAAAGGCGGTCCACAGGGGGGGTGCATTCGGTGTAAGTTTTGGGCCAAGTTAGTAATGGCGCACTTAACTAGTAATGGCGCACCACACCCACGGTGCGCCATTACTAGTTTAAAAAAACAAATTCTGATTTACTTTTTTGAAAAAAACTTAGTAATGGCGCACCAGTTGACAGTGCGCCATTACTAGTTTTAACTAGTAATTGCGCACTCTCCACTGGTGCGCCATTATTAGTTTTGAAAAAATAAATAAAATAAATTTGAAAAAAAAATAATTTTTTTACTAGTGGCGCACCGTGGATGTGGTGCGCCATTACTAGTTTAACTAGTAATGGCGCACTATCCACTGGTGCGCCATTACTAGTTTTGAAAAAAAATGAAAAAAAATTGTTACTAATGGCGCACCATGGATGTGGTGCGCAATTAGTATTTGGACACTAATGGCGCATCTACACATGATGCGCCATTAGTATATACTAATGGTGCACCACATGTCTGGTGCGCCATTAGTGGCTATATCATCTATAGCCCTTTTTCTAGTAGTGAATTTCAGCCCACTTGCAACAACAACGAATATGTTGTCCTGACTATATATGTGTGTGCTATAGATCAGACAAAAAATAGACGGTACATCTTATGACGACCATACTCTTTCCATATACAACTTGATTAATCTCTTGGTTTGTCTTTAGGGGCCCAAGCTATGATTATCGAGGCAGAGTGATGCTTCCTTTTGAAGAAAATGGATCATGGGGTCCTATTTGACAAACAGATCTTTGATGGTAATGATCTTGGTGATGTATGTGAGAAAGATAATGGCTTCTTTTGTTCTGGTTAGATATCTCGAGCCACTAAATTTATTTGTCATTTTCATTTGGATATGGTTCTCTTATCAGTATAGATAAAATTTCTTGATGGATATTATGAAAAGTAGTGTATTGTAAAATGTAGAATTTTAGGTAAAATTTACATAAGCTACAATCAGGTGAACATGGTTACTACTAAACTGTGGAATTTTGTTGCAATGATAGATGTTTTTCTGTAACTCATGCTTCCTTACCGATTTGTTTATGTCATTGTTGCAAATTCTAGCCTTATTCTTGTGATGGGATGATATGCAAGTCATCTTCCAAAAAGTTGGGATGGACAAGGACCAGAGCAACTCTAGCTACCTACAAGAAGTCAAGAGAAAAAGCGTTCAACAAATGTTCCTTTGATGAAGAGGAGAGTTGTACAATTATGCTTGGGAGTCAATACCACTCATTTATTAATCTGTTTCTTAGTTTGTATTGATGCTACATGTTACATCAGTTGGTGATGTAGCTTTTGTGTTATTTTAGCTTATGGGGAATATGAACTATGAACCGTGATGTGGAACTATGGCATCGATGTTTATAGACTAATCAATTGTGATGTGATGTGAAAATACCTGGTGTTGGATAGTTGACTTGGTCAATCAAAAATTAGCCTCCATGGAATCGGTCCAACTAATAATTGTAGAGAAAAATAATTTCAAAAAAAAGGCCACAGCCTCATAGAAATTTGGGCTGGATCAACTAGTATTGGCTCAATCGCAATTTGGGCTGGGTCAACCGGTGGCCTCATAGAAATTTGGGCTGGATCAACTAGTATTGGCTCAATCGCAATTTGGGCTGGGTCAACCGGCGACGTCATAGAAATTTGGGCTGGATCAACCAACATTGGGCTGGATGGCCATCCTGTAGCAACAACGCATATGATGTGTTGTTAGGCGCTAACTCTATATGTTGCTATCCAACAACGCTTCTTGACACTGTTTACCAACGGATGCATATATGTTGTTGTAGACCCTTGCAACGCCCCCTACGGCAACGCATATTAATCCGTTGGTGTAGACCTTTCCAACACTTATATGGACATACAACAATGCTTCCATGCGTTGCAGAAGGGGGTTCCCGTTGTAGTGCGCGGGCCCTAACCGCCTGCGACCTTGGTCGACGCGTGGCAATTGATGGGACGTGGGAGTCTCCACTTCCCCATGCTGCCTTGGCAACTGTTTCGGGCGGACAAAAAGGCTGGTGCTTGGTGCGGAGCCTTCATTGCCTTCCCTTCGTCTTGCTCCAGATCCCTTTCTTCCTCTGCTCCAAGTGCTTCTAGATCTGCCGGACCCTTCCCCTGAACTTGTTGTTGATGGCCACCAACAAGCCGAAATCCTTGGCTCCAGCTGCGCACTCGACTTCTTGGTTCGAGCCGGCCCTGAGTGCGTCCACCATCGTAGAAGAGAAGCACCTCGCCGCCGTGCTCCCGCTGATAGCGGGCGACAACAATGAGGGAGAGAGAGGGCGCTCCGGGTCGGCTCCGCCAAGCCGGAAGCTTTGGGCGACACCTTTTACCCCTTCTTCCAGCACAGCATCCTTGCTGGGTTGGTTCCCCCTTTCTCTAGTTTCTTCTATGCCATCCTTTGGCATTACAGGTTCCAGGCCCTCCATATTCATCCCAACTCCATCCTCCTCTTGTCGATCTTTTCCTTTTATTGCGAGGCGTTCATGGGGGTGATGCCCTCCGTTTCGCTATTCCGCCACTTCTTCTACCTTCGGATAAGCGGCAACCAGTGCTCGAGGTGCGCCAGCTTCAACACGGCTAACAGAAGCAACACTATCTCTTGGACCGTTAAGAAGGTGGAGGTCTTCCGGAACAAGTGGATCTTCATGGACGCCAAGCGCACCCACGCCGTGGCTGGAGCTGCCGACTATGCCGCCAATGCCCCTGGAAGGTTGGGCTCATGTGAAGCTCACTGACCCCCAGGAAGAGCTGTTGCTGGAGAGGATGACGGCTAACCTAAAGGCGGAGGACCCGATAGCAGAGAAGCTGACAGGGGCCATGATCGTCAAGGAGTTCCTGACACAGCGCCTGGCTCCGCTCCAGGTGCACTTGCGCCCCTGTGGAGATTTAAGGGCACGAAGACGACCTCCGGCTGCGCCCGGACAACTTGCCCGATGAGGATCTAAGCAAGGTCATGCGCACCCTGCTCGGAAAGGACCAGGGTTGCCCCCAGACTCCCATCTCCTGTTGTACCGCCGCACTGATGGAGAGAAGGTGGTCGCTGCCTTGCCCACCTTCAACGAGTGTGGGCTCGTGTTGCTGAAGCCTTCTCTGCCCCCCCATGGCTCCCCGGTGCCAGTGTCCTCTGGCAATCCCGAGGAGGAGGAGAGGTCGGACTCGGAGGCGACCCTGGAGGAGGTGGGGAGACCTCTCCCCCGCGGCAAACCGATTCCTCCGTGGACTTTCTGATGACGACGACATCGGTGAGCACCCAGTCAGGGAGTCGCCGCTCCCCACCGGGGTCACCACGAGGTTCGCGGGCACTCCCAGAAGAGGTTGTGGCAGGGGATCCTAAAGAGGGACAGCTCGGCGCTGATTCCTCGGCGCGGCGGCCCCACCTCACCGCCGGCCGCCACCACCGCAGTGTCGACCGCGCGCTTGTCCGCCCCTGAGAGCACAACGACGCCCGTTATTGGGAAGCTTGCACGCCTAAGCAAGAAGAGGGAGTATATCGCCGAGGATCAGTAAGTGTATCCCCTTTCCCTTGTTCTTTAATCTTCATGCAATACTCAATGTCTCCGTCTTTATGCCAGGCTGACACTGGTGGCGAAGAGGAAGGAGGACGCCGAAGCCGCCAAGGCCAAGTGACTTGTCATGGTCGCAATGACTCCGGTGCGGAAGGACGAGGGTGCCTCCCGTGTTCCTGCGGCGTGGTCGCCCTCCCGAGGCTCTGGAGCCCAGCCCCAGGAGAAGGCAGTCCCTGCGGCCGAGGTGACTCCGAAGGCGCTTGCCCTTAGCATGCCTGCTGAGGACCCAAAGGATCCAAAGCCCTCGGCCCCTTCTGCTGCTACCGCCTCGCCAGGCTTGACGCCGACACCACTTCCTCCCCCCGTCATCTCGCCCTCGGGTTGTGGTTCTTCTGCCGTGCCCGATGCCCTGAAGGAGGCCTTCTCTGTGCTGGACCAGCTTCGGGACGACCTTCAGGGCCCCGACCAGCATAGGGTGTCGGGGCGCCTGGAATTGGTCTCGGGGTGGCTTCGGGCCGACTCGTTCGTCAGGGCAGCCTGGGCCCAGGACGTGACGGCCTTAGAGGAGGGCCAGAAGGTGGCCGCCCTGGCCACAACCACCCACGACGTGGCGTTGAAAGACGCCGAGGCCGCCGGGGTGCGCTGCCGCATGGCGGAGGCCGAGCTGAAAACCCTTCGCGATGAGCAGGCCACCCGCACCCGCCAGCTCGAAGAGCAGGAGGAGAAGCCGAAGACCTGGGAAGCTCCGATCGCTGATCGTGACGCCGACAAGTAGCAGGTAGCCTGGGAACAGGCTTCGGAGCACGACCGCCTGGACAAGCCGAAGGAGGTGGAGCGGCCTAGGCGTCCCACGCCAGCGCAGAGCATGGTGCTTCCACTTGTACGTGGGTGGGGGCTCCCTCTGAGGGGAGACCCCGGGGCGTGTACAACCCCGCCCTGACATGTGGCTTGCACTGCAGGGCTAGAGGAGGTGTGTATGGGCACTCATGAGCCAGCGCGGGACTCATGAGGCCCTACCTCAAGGTGGGTTGTGCCTAAATTTGGCTTGGAACACCGGTGGCAGTCCTGCGACATGGTCAGACAACCTGCGCCGAGTGAATCTCCTGAGGTTATTGCATGAGAAGGCCAAACTCCAATGAACCCAGGAGGTGATGTGAATGGGACCAGCCCACCAGACAGAGCTCAGCTGCTGGGCTTATCGATGCTGCAGGTATGGACCCGAGCATAGACGTCGTGCCCAGTCTTCTCATAGGGAGGTCCTGAAGAAAGACAACCGGCGTGTGGCTCCCAAGGTGACGAGGCATACGGTCGCGTGCCCTCACTCATCCGCCCACGATTAGCTCACGCGAGGACAAGGCACCAAGGACCATGGGAGATGATGTACACGGGAGCTGGCTCGCGAGCCAGAGCTTAGCCTCTTGGGTTTAGCGACGCTGCAGGGACGGACCCGAGCATAGACGTCGTGCCAGTCCTTAATCATGAGGCAGTTGTGGGTGGGTTTGCAAGGGCGTACGACGTTCATGGCAATGAAGTACTGGACAGGCAGATGATAATCATAAAGCAACTCATGGAAGAAGGTAAAGCTAGTTCTGATAGATGCAGGAAGGATACACGCCGCAGGGACGGACCCACGCGGCTTGGGGATAATGCAGCCTGAGGGCGCCCCCAACTGAACAAACCAAAGAGATGTCACCTAGCACCGTTGCTGAAGAAGTGTTGGGGTAGGTGAAGATGCATACTGCCGAAGTCACTCCTCATGAGTCGCTCAGGCCCTGAACCTCGGGAGGCTCTGGAGACCCGGGGGCTCGCGAGGATTGATAACCCACAAGTGTAGGGGATCATAACAGTTTTCAAGGGTAGAGTATTCAACCCAAATTTATTGATTCGACACAAGGGGAGCCAAAGAATATTCTCAAGTATTAGCAACTGAGTTGTCAATTAAACCACACCTGGAAACTTAATATCTCCAACAAAGTATTTAGTAGCAAAGTAATATGATAGTAGTGGTAACGGTAGCAAAAGTAATATTTTTGGGTTTTATAGTGATTGTAACAGTAGGAACGGGAGAGTAAATAAGAGAAGAAAAATATATGAAAAGCTCATATAATGGGTCGGTGATGGATAATTATGTCGGGTGTGATCAATCATGCAACATTTATAACATAGGGTGACATAGAACTAGCTCCAGTTCATCAATGTAATGTAGGCATGTATTCCGAATATAGTCATACATGCTTATGGAAAAGAACTTGCATGACATCTTTTGTCCTACACTCCTTAAGGCCTCCTTTTAATAGAGTACCAGAACAAAGCATTAACACATAGTGAATACATGAACTCCTCAAACTACGGTCATCACCGGTAAGTATCCCGATTATTGTCACTTCGGGGTTAACGGATCATAACACATAGTAGGTGACTATAGACTTGCAAGATAGGATCACGAACTCACATATATTCACGAAAACATAATAGGTTCAGATCTGAAATCATCGACCTCGGGCCCTAGTGACAAGCATTAAGCATAGCAAAGTCATAGCAACATCAATCTCAGAACATAGTGGATACTAGGGATCAGACCCTAACAAAACTAACTTGATTACATGATAAATCTCATCCAACCCATCATCGTCCAGCAAGCCTATGATGGAATCACTCACGCACGGAGGTGAGCATCATGAAATTGGTGATGGAGGAAGGTTGGTGATGATGATGGCGATGGATTCCCCTCTCCAGAGCCCCGAACGAACTCCAGATCAGCCCTCCTAAGAGAGTTTAGGGCTTGGCGGCAGCTCTGTATCGTAAAACGTGATGAATCCTGCTCTCTTATTTTTCTCTCCCCGAACACGAATATATGGAGTTGGAGTTGAGGTCGGTGGAACGTCAGGGGGCCCATGAGGCAGATGGCGTGCCCAGGGGGGTAGGCGTGCCCCCCACCATCGTGGATAGGGTGTAGGCCCCCTGACATGGACTCTTCCGCCAGTATTTTTTATATATTCCAAAAATAATCTCCGTTGATTTTCAGGTCATTCCGAGAACTTCTATTTCTGCACAAAAATAACACCATGGCAATTCTACTGAAAACAGCGTCAGTCCGGGTTAGTTCTATTCAAATCATGCAAGTTAGAGTCCAAAACAAGGGCAGAAGTGTTTGGAAAAGTAGATACGACGGAGACGTATCAAGCATCCGTCGCTGTCTCCGACATGATCACCAGGTGCCTGGCCTCCTAAGATTCCAGGACGCTTCGCATGTGGCGCTGATGCATGACAACCCCGTTCAGCAAGCCGAAGGGCATGCGAACGTAGTTGTGTGGTGGACCCTCGCACTGGCCAGTGCAGGACGACCAAAAGAGCTCCTGAGAAGCGACCCTATTGAGCCTAGGGATGTTAATGTAGGCATGCAGCTCACCGTCCTCGCTGGGGCATGGAGCCGCATAGGGTGGTGGACGACGGTCGCCTCGCATGGCTCTTGCCTCCTGAAGCTCCTCGATTGCCTTGGTCATGAACTCCCGAGCGCCTGGCGCATTGCGCCCTGCGCTTTCATTACAGAAGCGCGCGTTGAAACAAGCTTCCAGGTGGTGCCCGAACACCTCCCTCGTGACATTGGTCAGATTGGAGGCACTCCAGAGGAGAGCCCCCGATCCCAGCCTGAGAGGGGCGCCGGGCGTGCCTTCCTATGCGAGAGTGGAAGGTGCCCCGTTAGTGGGCGCAGAGCTTGAGGCAGCAACGTCGGGCACCCCACGCTCCTGAGGTCCTTGGCAGAATAGCTACTTCTTCTTCTTGGGGACAGCCTCCGGAGGGTAGACAGCGCCCTCGTTGCCTGGGTCCTTGACCTCCGTAGCTTGGTAGGCGCTCTCGAGGGAGCACACCACATCCTTTTCTTCGCAGGCGACCGTGATGAACCTGCAACTTCCTGGCATCTTGAGGACGTTGTAGCCATGGTGGGTCACAACCATGAACTTGGCCAAGGCCAGATAGCCAAGGATGGCATCGTGTGTGGGCGACTTTGAAGTCGATGAGTTCGGTGCGGTGGTTGTCGCGAGTACCGTAGGTGATAGGGAGGCGGATCTGCCCTATGGGGTGGTGGAGTCGTCGATCACCCCTGAGAAAGGCTTGGTGGGCTGCAGCTAGTCGTAGGGCACCAGGAGTCGGTTGAACGTCTAGATGGAGAGGAAATTGAGCCCTGCACCGCCATCGATGACTGTCTTTGTGACGAGCACGTTACTGATGGTAGGTGAGGGAGCCCTGGACTAAGGGGCCCTTGGGCGTCCAGCCTGTTATCCATGGGCTGGACTGATGGGCTGTGAAGACATGAAGGCCGAAGACTATACATGTGTCCAGATTGGACTCTCCTTGGAATGGAAGGCAAGTTTGGCGAACCAACTATGAAGATTCCTTCTTATGTAACCGACTCAATGTAAACCCTAGATCCCCTCGGTGTCTATATAAACCGGAGGGGTTAGTCCGGAAAGGATATATTAATTACCATAGTCACATAGGCTAGGCTTCTAGGGTTTAGCCATTACAATCTCGTGGTAGATCAACTCTTGTAACACTCATATTCATCAAGATCAATCAAGTAGGACATAGGGTATTACCTCCATAGAGAGGGCCCGAACCTGGGTAAACATCGTGTCCCCCGTCTCCTGTTACCATCGATCCTAGACGCACAGTTCGGGACCCCCTACCCGAGAGCCGTCGGTTTTGACACCGACATTCGTGCTTTCACTGAGAGTTCCACTGTGCCGTCGACGAAAGGCTCGATGGCTCACCTTGTCCTTAAAGTCAACATCACCTCTGGGGGAGCTCTGGCCCCAGGCCAAACCCTCCGGCTGGGCGGCTTTACTATGATCGCCCGTTCGGCCATTGAGCCGACGATGACCTCACAGGCCATCGAAAACCCCCTTTGCACTAACTCCGAGCACTCCAAGCAGATGGATCCGACAGAGTTTTCGTCTTTGAATGAACTCCTAGATCGCATTGCCGCTTTGGGAATCGCCACAGACTATGATCGGATCGGGCCTAAAACCGATCAAGGAGAATCAAGGCCCCACCGGTCACCCACCAGATTGCGGTGGTCGTGGAGCAGGAGGGCGAGTCTTCTTCTATATCGAAGACGGACTATGTTCGGATCACCGTTCAGGAAGAGCCGGATACTCACCCGTGAAAGGATGCGACCAACCCTCCGAACATAGCATCGGACGACAGTCATAAACAATTACAAGATATTCCGGAATCCAGACTGTTAACACCGGAAGGTCGTCAGACTCCGGATAATCGGTCAAGTCGGCGTTCGGATTTAATTCCACCCACCCACCCGGACATAGACGCTCTCATAAGCATAAAACAGCAGTCTAAGGAAACGGTCCACCACTTCTGGGCCAGATTCCTCCTTGTCAAGGACAAGGTAAAAGATTGCCATGACGAGGACGCAATAAGAGCGTTATGCAACAATTGCATAGACGAATTTATCCTCAACGCCATCAATCGCCGCCGCATACTGAAATTCGCTGACTTAGCAACCATCGTACAAAAGTATAGCGCGATGGAGAGCGCCTGGAAAACCGAGGCAACTCGCTGGGAACCGTCGGTCCCAACTCAACTCCTCCTACATGCGAAAAGGGCGCACCCTCGTGGCACGCCTAGTCCAACAGTCAAGAAACACAAAACCGGTATGCGGCACGGCACCATTTTGGAGGAGTGGCTCGATGGCCCAGGCAAAATACATACAACACCAGATACCGTGGCAACCCACATCCTTAGAGCATGTTGGATACTACGACAGGTAGCCAAGAGCGGTGAGGACATCCTTATCAAGGACGACCCAGAACGGCATCCACCAGAAGACGATAACTCAAGAGTATTGACGGTCTTTGAGACATTCGCTTCAACCAACAAGCG
The DNA here is from genome assembly GCF_002162155.2 of Triticum dicoccoides. Taxonomy (NCBI): domain Eukaryota; kingdom Viridiplantae; phylum Streptophyta; class Magnoliopsida; order Poales; family Poaceae; genus Triticum; species Triticum dicoccoides. The sequence continues at coordinate 206,399,815 of NC_041392.1, forward strand.
CAAAAGGGCCCTTCACGAGCTCGCCGAAGTCTGCCAAGTTGCTACAATAAACCCCTAGAACGACACGGCTATAACATTCAACGCCGGTGACGAACCAAAGTACAAAACAGTATGAGCGCCAGCCGCGTTAGTCCTCAGTCCCATCGTGGACGGGTTTCGACTTACCAAGGTCCTCATGGACGGCGGCAGCGGACTAAACCTCATTTATGAGGACAAACTCCATAAAATGGAAATAGACAGGAGCCGCATCAAGCAAAGTAACACAACCTTCCAAGGAATTATTCCCAGTCGGGAGGCGCGGTGCATGGGCAAAATCACACTTGACGTAGTATTCAGCACACCGGAGAACTATCGGTCCGAAGAAATAACTTTCCAAGTGGCCCCTTTCAGCAGCGGATATCACGCCCTTTTGGGGTGGGATGCTTTTACATGCTTCCAGGACATACCCCATTACGGGTATATGAAGCTCAAAATGCCCGGACCAAACGGTATAATCACTCTCGCAAGTGATCCGGACATAGCACTCTGCGCTAAAAACAAAACTGCATCCATAGCCCTGGAGGCGCTATCCGAAGCCCTCGCGGCCGAAGAATTAACCGCACTACGCTCCACGGTGGACAGGGATGACATGATCCTCGACAAACGCCCTAAATCCACCTCCTTCAAACCAGCAGAAGAACTAGTCAAATTCCAGGTCCATTCAATAGACCCCAAGAATACAACATCTATCGGAGCTCAACTAAACCCAACAGTAGACACCGCACTATGAGAATTCCTGCGCGAAAACTGGGACATATTCGCCTGGAACCCTTCAGATATGCTAGGGATCCCACGCGAGCTGGCCGAACATAGCCTCAATATATTAAAGGGGTTTAAACCGGTTAAGCAAACACTACGACACTTTTACGAACCCAAGTTACAAGCCATGGGGGAGGAGCTGGCCAAACTCATCGAGGCCAGATTCATCAGAGAAATCAAACATCCGGAGTGGCTGGCAAACCTAGTTATGGTACCAAAGAAGGACAAATCCTGGCGCCTGTGCGTCGATTTCAAAGACCTCAACAAGGCTTGCCCTATGGATCCCTTCCCCCTCCACCGCATTGATCAAATCATCGACGCCACCGCAGGACACGAATCACTGTGTTTCCTCGATGCATATTCTGGATACCATCAAATCAAAATGATGGAATCCGATCAAGCTGCAACAGCATTTATCACCCCATATGGGCCATTCTGCTTCAACACCATGCCCTTTGGGATCAAGAACGCCGGCGCCACATACCAACGCATGATTCAAACATGCATGGAGAAACAGATCGGCAAAACAGTAGAAGTTTACGTCGATGACATCATCATCAAAACCAGGCACGTCGAAACACTAATAGACGACTTATGTCTTACATTCGACAACCTCCGGGCCTATGACATTAAGCTCAACCCAGAAAAGTGTGTCTTCGGCTTCCCCGCTGGAAAACTACTGGGCTTCATCATTTCCAATAGAGGAATCGAAGCAAGCCCAGCCAAAATCTGAGCTTTGTCACAATTGGCTAAGCCAACAGACCTTAAACAAGCTTAGAAGCTTGCGGGTTGCGTAGCAGCTCTAAGCCGCTTTATCTCCAGATTGGGAGAAAAGGCACTGCCACTCTATCGCCTTCTACGGCGAAACGACCACTTACGGACGCGGCAACAGCCGGACTGGAGGAAATAAAAAACCCTTCTTGTGAGCAATCCAATCCTGGCCTCACCAAACGCCGGTGAACCGATGTTATTATACATATCGGCAACACATCAGGTGGTGAGCGCCGTACTCGTCGTTGAACGAGAACAGGACGGACATAAATTCCTGCTTCAGAAGCCAGTATACTACTTATCTATTGTCCTTACACCATGCAAATCCAGGTACCCTCATTATCAAAAAATAGCATATGCGGTCTTCATGGCATCCCGAAAGGTCCATCACTACTTCCAGGAGTGTTCGATCATGGTGGCCTCCGAAGTACCACTCAATGACATTATAAAACACCGCGAAGCTACGGGCCGGATTGCCAAATGGGCCATTGAACTCCTCCCATTTGACATTACATATAAACCACGTCGGGCTATCAAATCCCAAGTACTGGCCGACTTCGCCACCGAATGGACAGAGGCCGAACTCCCTAAAGAGTACGACACATATTCCAATTGGGTCATGTACTTCGACGGCTCCAAAATGCTGGCAGGGTTAGGAGCGGGCGTCGTTTTAATGTCCCTTACTGGAAACGTCGTGCAGTACGTTCTCCAAATACTATACACAGACTCCAATAACGCAGCCGAATACGAGGCCTTATTACATGGTCTCCGGATGGCTGTCTCCATGGGCATACAACGCCTAGAAGTGCACAGGGACTCCAACCTTGCAATATCTCAAATAAATGGAGATTTCGAAGCTAAAGATCCGAAGATGGAAGCGTATCATAACACAGTCATAAAAATGATGGCCCGGTTCGAGGGGCTCGAGTTCCATCATGTGGCTCGTGAAAGCAATCAAGCGGCGGATGTTCTTGCTCGTATCGGCGCTAAGGGCGACCCCGTCCCACCTAATATCTTCCTAGAAAGGCTCTTTAAGCCATCTGTGGTGTGGCAGAGGGAAAACGGCAATACTAGTCCGGAACCAAACGTAATCCCATATCCCGGAAACACCGACGTCATCGGGGGCTCAGGCACCGAAATAACACCGTCGACGCATCTCATCATGGCAGTCATTGCCCCATGGACCGAACCCTTCCTGTCCTACCTTAACAGGAAAGAGCTTCCTGAGGACTAGAATGAGGCCTGCTGCATAGTCCTGCGTTCAAAGGCCTACAAGGTTCATGATGGAGAGCTCTACAGGAAAAGCGCCACCGGAGTCCTTCAACGATGTATATCCGAGGAAGAGGGACGACAGCTCTTGGCTGAAATTCATGTCGGACTCGGTGGTCACCACGCTGCAGCTCAGGCCCTTGTTAGCAAGGCCTTCTGTACATGGTTTTATTGGCCAACGGCCCGAGCAGATGCACAGGACCTTGTCCAACATTACGTCGGGTGCCAACTCTTTGCCCATCAAAGCCATATGCCCCCACCGCCTTACAAAAAATCCCCATCACTTGGCCTTTTGCAGTTTGGGGACTCGATATGGTTGGACCCCTTAAAGGGGGAAGCTATAAGAAAAAATATCTACTCATTATGGTGGACAAATTCACTAAGTGGATAGAGGCTAAGCCGATCAAAACGGCTGAGTCTGGCCCGGTGATAGACTTCATATCCGGTGTTGTGCACCGTTATGGTGTCCCACACAGCATCATCACGGACAACGGCTCCAATTTCACAGCCGACGAGGTAAAAACCTGGTGTACTAATCTGGGTATTAAACTCGATTATGCCTCCGTCTACCACCCACAAACCAATGGTCAAGTCGAACGAGCCAATGGTCTTATTATGAGCGGCATCAAGCCCAGACTAGTGCGGTCTTTGAAAGAATCAGACAAGCACTGTGTTGAGGAGCTCGACTCCGTACTCTAGGGGCCGCGGACCATGCCCAACCGTACTACCGGATACACACCTTTCTTCATGGTGTATGGCGCAGAGGCCGTATTGCCCTGCGATATGATTCACGACTCATCTCGAGTGCGTATGTACGAAGAGAGAGAAGCCGAGCTTGATCGGCAGGATAGCCTAGATGCCCTGGAGGAGGAACGCGATGTCGCAAAAGCCTGTTCAGCATTTTATCAACAGCAGGCTCGAAGATATCAAAGTAGCGAAGTACGGACCAAGACTTACAACATTGGCAAACTCGTTCTACGTCTACCGGAGAAGAAAAAGAACAAACTCAAGCCCAAATGGGAGGGTCCCTTCATAATTGACGAACTTCTCACCAGAGGAGCATACCATCTTCGCGATGCATCGGACAATCGCCTCGAGCCGAACCCCTGGAACGCGGACAGACTCCGAAGATTCTATGCCTAGCGCCAAACCCCTTGTTCATTTCCTCCTCCCCTGTAGTTTCCATTATTTTTTCTCTCTTTTCCGATTACTTTCTTCTTTCTCACTTTAAAGCTTTGGTACGGCTAGATCGCACACCATTGACACATACATCTTTAAATGTGTACACCACTTCTACTTGGGGGCTTATTGGGCGGAGGTTCTTGTCATTCCTTGAGCATTAAGCTCCTCGCATATGAGTTTTTCCATATGTACCTTTTCTTTGCCACTATATGCATCGATATGACTTAAGTTTTGGCCAAGCTGGATTGCATGGCTCCTGTGCTTATGCCCTACGTTCACATTAGTTCGGCTAGGGCATAAAGGGAGCACCTCTGCGATTGTTACTACTGGGTCATCCGGATGTGTGCATTAAATGCATGTGCGATTGTTACTACTGGGTCATCCGGAAGTTATACAAATTCTGGTGCTCACATCACAATTCGGACATGTGCATTAAATGCATGCACACCCAGGGAAAGGAACCCTTAATGGAATTGTTCTCTCTGGAAGATGTTTCTTATGATATCAATGTAATATAACATAGCTAGCTGGATACAACTTGTTTGTTCAAGCAACTATGACCCCTACGCCTAGACTTCCAGGCATACCCTGACCTATTCGGCCGCGACGGTATTCGGAAACACTCCGCACCTTCGGGTCCGGAGGTTGAAGCGAAAAGGTATGCCATGACAAATGATATACAATTCAGCTAGATGAGGAAAGTACACAGTCACTTGGACTCGAACACCTCTTCCTCTACACCTTCCAACATGCAGTCTAACTTACATCCTGTTGGGAATATTTGGCGGCCACCTCTACTTGGTCATATACTAAACTAACGGGACTTTCTTCCCCATTTGACCCTAATGGCCCAACCCAGGCCATGTGATTTGGATCCATCTTGGTATATCATGTTTTCACCATGGCCTAGGCCTCTCGCGCGCCCTATCGGCAAGCCGATATCTTCCATAGTCAGATACGCCACCCCGCTCCCTTGAACAGCTCTACAAGCTCCTCCATACTTCCTGGAGGGGAGGCGGATGGCCATAATGCCTTAGCAATGCTCCGCATGGTCAGCCGGGCATGCCCGTGCACTTGCGACAGTCTTTGCAGCAAATCACTCGATGATCCGGACACCTCCTTTTCAGGACAACCTGTTAATATACTTGCAAACATGACTATATCACTCCCATTTATCTCTGAACTACTTTAACAATAGTTCGAACACATACAGAATATGCCGCCCCGCAGCTTCTTGTTCTCCTTCATGGAATCGGCTAACTGGGCTCGAACATCTTTCAATTCTTCACCCAATGTAGTGTTGGAATCCTGTAGCTTGTTTTTCTCGTCTCTGACGCGGGTCAGCACACGCTCGCCTGCGGCGTGTTGCCTTTTTGGCTCTTTTTCTCCCTCTTGGGCGATCTTCAACTTCTCTTCAAGTTGATCAGACGACCCTATTATGCGATCAGCAGCAGAATTAGCACAGTTAGTATACAATTATTGTTCCTCGGTGGAGGGGAACATTACTAGAAGACGACTTCTTGACGTTTTCCAGTTTGGGAGTACCAGCATTTAGCTGTGCCCGGCACTGCTCCGGCTCTTGGGCTAGCAAGAAATTCTTCTCTGTAAGGACCTGGTCGTACAACAATCCTTAAATCAGTTGTGCCAACTGCTTTCAGTCTTGGGGGCTACGGGCATATGGTTATCCTTTTTCGACAAAGAAAATTTACCTGCACATCTGTTAGATATTGCTTTGTGGCTCTTCTAAGCCCAGCTCGAGCAGCTCGGATGTATGTGTCGCCCGAGCTAAAGGCATTAAAAGCCTCCTCCGAGGACTTGGGGTCTTGCAAGACAGCCCTGCAGCGCCGATGGTTCATGGCACTCTCTACCTCCGAGTTGGTGACGGACATATTTTCCGAACCCTCGGCCGAAGGGCAGTCCGGCGCTGTTCCTGCACCAGCCCCAGTCTCCCCCGATTGGATCTAAATTGTTGGGAACGCCACCGACTGGATCCCCAGACACAGTTCGCTGAACCTTCTTCCTGTAACCAAACAAACACACGAGTCACAGTCGGATGCGACTGCTGAAAATCATGTTTATTCGTACCTCCTCGATGAAGGCCTGGCTATGTCTTCACCCGCCTTCCTCTTTAAAGGATTGCCTAGTGCAGAAGCCGATCTCTTCGAAATTGCCGAGCGTCTCCCCTGTAAAGCACAATACAGTGCGGTGCGTGAGGCAGAATAAGAGCACTCTTTTAGAGAAGGTGTTTCTTAATTATTTACATGTGAAGCAGGAAGAAGGCCGGGGGTAGTCGGCGGTGATGGCCACTTCTGTGCCGTCATACCTTGTCTGGTAAAACACTCCCCCCGCAAGCACCACGAATATATCCGGATCCTCTTCAAACCCAGGATCTAGCTCCAGGTTCTGGATCTCCGGCTATGGGGTGGGACTATGAAGTCCTTCAGTGACCTTCCTCCAGTATTGTCATAACAAACAGACTTGAAATTTATCAAAAGTAATCTGGAAGGGGAATGAGTGGAATAGAGGGGACAAAGCTTACCCAACTGGGAGGATCATACATAGAATACCCATATCTGTGCTTAATGCGAAGAAACTCCTCTTCCTCCCCTTTAAACAGCTCGGCTAATATTTTGGCCAGGGCGGCGGGGGTATCCGGACCCTTCCGGCCGTAGCGGGAGGCGTCATCCTCTCCGTTGTAGTGCCACATGTGCAGCCCTCTGTATTGTAGCGGCTGAACCCCTCGCACTATGGAGGTCGCCATTACCCCGATTATTGTGAGTCCGGACTAAGTGTGCGTCTTTATCTTGCTCATAAGCTGGCAAACTTCTGCGTTGTCATCCTCTTCAAGACTTTGGGGACGCCAGCTATGGCATTTCTTCAGCGGATCACTCGCAAATTCAGGAAGACCCTTTCGAACTGGGTCAGGAAGCGCGACGTCCTCAATATAGAACCATTCGGAAGGCCATTCTTCGGATGCCTTCCTTGGTGTGCCGGACAGATATCCAGTATCGGCGATACGCCATAATTCGGCTCCGCCCACTTCATATATTAACCCCTCGTGATTACGCGGGACAAGACAGAACAACTTCTTCCATATCTCGAAATGAGCCTCAATACCCAGGAATAGTTCGCATAAAGCGATGTAACCCGCAATGTGCAGAATGGAGGCAAGGGTGAAGTTGTGCAGCTGGAGGCCATAGTATTCCAAAAGCCCTTGGTGGAACAGATGAATGGGGAATCCAACGCCCCTTAGCAGGTTGGGGACGAAACATACTCGCTCTCCACCGGATGGATTGGGGAAGTCCTCTGCCTGAATCTCACTGTCGAAGGAATCTAGCCCCGCTTGAACAGAAACTAGATCTATGTGGGGAAGAAATCCCTGCGTCTGCAGCTTCGTCAATTGACTGTGGGATACTGAACACCTCTCCCACTGGCCTTTCTCTGGGCCGGAACGGGTGGAGGAGCTGGGGGCACTAGCCATGCTGGAATGGTTTCTCCTAAGAAGTTTCCAGGATTTCCTCGGCATGGTGCCGAATGGATCTAGGATCCAATCTCTTTAATAGGTGCTCTTGTTGGGGAACGTAGTAATTTCGAAAAATTTCCTACACACACGCAAGATCATGGTGATGCATAGCAACAAGAGGGGAGAGTGTTGTCTATGTACCCTCGTAGACCGGCAAGGGAAGCGTTGACACAACATAGAGGAAGTAGTCGTACGTCTTCTCGATCCGACCGATCCAAGTACCGAACATACGGCACCTCTGAGTTCTGCACAAGTTCAACTCAGTGACGTCCCTCGAGCTCCAATCCAGAAGAGTGTTGAGGGAGAGTTTCATCAGCACAACAGCATGATGACGGTGATGATGTTCTACCGACGCAGGGCTTCGCCTAAGCACTGCTACGATATGAACGAGATGGAATATGGTGGAAGGGGGCACGGCACACGGCTAAGGAACGATCATGAAGATCAACTTGTGTGTCATGGGGTGCCCCTGCCCCCGTATATAAAGGAGGGAGGGAGGAGGTGTGGCCGGCCCCTAGGGGTGCGCCTGGAGGAGTCCTACTCCCTGCGGAGTAGGACTCCCCCTCTTGCCTTGTTGGAGAAGGAAATGGGAAGGGGGAAAGAGAAAAGGGCCCCCCCTTCCTTGTCCTATTCGGACTAGGGGGGAGGGGGCGTGCGGCCTACCCTGGCCGGCCTTCCTCTTCTCCCTTAGGGCCCATGTAGGCCCATTAACCCCTAGGGGGGGTTCCGGTAACCCCCCGGTACTCCGGTAAAATCCCGATTTCACCCGGAACGATTCCGATATCCAAATATAGGCTTCCAATATATCAATATTTATGTCTCGACCATTTCGAGAGTCCTCGTCATGTCCGTGATCACATCCGGGACTCCGAACAACCTTCGATACATCAAAACACAAAAAACCCTAATTACGATCATCACCGAACTTTAAGCGTGCGGACCCTATGGGTTCGAGAACTATGTAGACATGACCGAGACACGTCTCTGGTCAATAACCAATAGCAGAACCTGGATGCTCATATTGGTTCCTACATATTCTACGAAGATCTTTATCGGTCAAACCGCATAACAACATACGTTGTTCCCTTTTTCATCGGTATGTTACTTGCCCGAGATTCGATCGTCGGTATTCCAATACCTAGTTCAATCTTGTTACCAGCAAGTCTCATTACTCGTACCGTAATACATCATCCCGCAACTAACTTATTAGTTGCAATGCTTGCAAGACTTGAGTGATGTGTATTACCGAGAGGGCCCAGAGATACCTCTCGTATCTCCAACAATCGGAGTGACCAATCCTATTCTCGAAATACACCAACCCAACAAGTACCTTTGAAGACACCTGTAGAACACCTTTATAATCACCCAGTTACGTTGTGATGTTTGGTAGCACACAAAGTGTTCCTCCGGTAAACGGGAGTTGCATAATCTCATAGTCATAGGAACATGTATAAGTCATGAAGAAAGCAATAGCAACAAACTAAATGATCAAGTGCTATGCTAACGGAATTGGTCAAGTCAATCACATCATTCTCTAATGATGTGACCCCGTTAATCAAATGACAACTCATGTTTATGGCTAGGAAACTTAACCATCTTTGATTCAATGAGCTAGTCAAGTAGAGGCATACTAGTGACATATTGTTTGTCTATGGATTCACACATGTATTATGTTTTCGGTTAATACAATTCTAGCATGAATAATAAACATTTATCATGATATAAGGAAATAAATAATAACTTTATTATTGCCTCTAGGGCATATTTCCTTTAGTCTCGTACTTGCACTAGAGACAATAATCTAGTTCACATCACCATGTGATTAACACCCATAGTTCACATCGTCATGTGACCATCACCCAAAGGGTTTACTAGAGTCAATAATCTAGTTCACATCGCTATGTGATTAATACTCAAAGAGTACTAAGGTGTGATCATGTTTTGCTTGTGAGGGAAGTTTAGTCAACGGGTCTGCCACATTCAGATCCGTATGGATTTTGCAAATTTCTATGTCAACAATGCTCTGCACGAAGCTACTCTAGCTAATTTCTCCCACTTTCAATATGTATCCAGATTGAGACTTTGAGTCATCTAGATCAGTGTCAAAACTTGCATCGACGTAACCCTTTATGACGAACCTTTTGTCACCTCCATAATCGAGAAACATATCCTTATTCCACTAAGGATAATTTTGACCAACGTCCAGTGGTCTACTCCTAGATCACTATTGTACTAACTTGCCAAACTCAGGGCAGGGTATACAATAGGTCTGGTACATAGCATGGCATACTTTATAGAACAAAAGGATGAGGCATAGGGAATGACTTTCATTCTCTCTCTATCTTCTGCCGTGGTCGGGTTTTGAGTCTTACTCAACTTCACACCTTGTAACACAGGCAATAACTCCTTCTTTGACTGTTCCATTTTGAACTACTTCAAAATCTTGTCAAGGTATGTACTCATTGAAAAACTTATCAAGCGTCTTGATCTATCTCTATAGATCTTGATGCTCAATATGTAAGCAGCTTCACCGAGGTCTTTCTTTGAAAAACTCCTTTCAAACATCCCTTTATGCTTTGCAGAATAATTCTACATTATCTCCGATCAACAATATGTCATTCACATATACTTATCAGAAATGTTGTCGTGCTCCCACTCACTTTCTTGTAAATACCGGCTTCACCGCAAGTCTGTATAAAAGTATATGCTTTGATCAACTTATCAAAGCATATATTCCAACTGCGAGATGCTTGCACCAGTCCATAGATGGATCGCTGGAGCTTGCATATTTTGTTAGTACCTTTAGGCTTGACAAAACCATCTGGGTTCATCATATACAACTCTTCTTTAATAAATCCATTAAGGAATGCAATTCTGTTTATCCATTTGCCAGATTTCATAAAATGCAGCAATTGCTAACATGATTCGGACAGACTTAAGCATAGATACGAGTGAGAAACTTTCATCGTAGTCAACACCTTGAACTTGTCGAAAACCTTTTTGCGACAATTCTAGCTTTGTAGATAGTAACACTACTATCAGCGTCCGTCTTCCTCTTGAAGATCCATTTAATCTCAATGGCTCACCAATCAATGGGCAAGTCAATCAAACTCCATACTTTGTTCTTATACATGGATCCCATCTCAGATTTCATGGCCTTAAACCATTTTGCGTAATCTAGGCTCATCATCGCTTCCTCATAGTTCGTAGGTTCGTCATGGTCAAGTAACATGACCTCCAGAACAGGATTACCGTACCACTCTGGTGCGGATCTCACTCTGGTTTACCTACGAGGTTCGGTAGTAACTTGATCTGAAGTTACATGATCATCATCATTAGCTTCCTCACTAATTGGTGTAGTAGTCACAGGAACAGATTTCTGTGATGAACTACTTTCCAATAAGGGAGCAGGTACAGTTACCTCATCAAGTTCTACTTTCCTCCCACTCACTTCTTTCGAGAGAAACTCCTTCTCTAGAAAGGATCCATTCTCAGCAATGAATATCTTTCCTTCGGATCTGTGATAGAAGGTGTACCCAACATTTTCTTTTGGGTATCCTATGAAGATGCACTTCTCCGATTTGGGTTTGAGCTTATCAGGTTGAAACTTTTTCACATAAGCATTGCAACCTCAAACTTTAAGAAACGACAGCTTAGGTTTCTTGCCAAACCATAGTTCATACGGTGTCGTCTAAACGGATTTAGATGGTGCCCTATTTAATGTGAATATAGCTGTCTCTAATGCATAACCCCAAAACGATAGTGGTAAATCGGTAAGAGACATCATAGATCGCACCATTTCTAATAAAGTATGGTTACGACGTTCGGACACACCATTACACTGTGGTGTTCCAGGTGGCGTGAGTAGTGAAACTATTTCACATTGTTTTAACTGAAGACCAAACTCGTAACTCAAATATTTGTCTCTGCGATCAGATCGTAGAAACTATATTTTCTTGTCACGATGATTTTCCACTTCACTCTGAAGTTTTTGAACTTTTCAAATGTTTCAGACTTATGTTTCATCAAGTAGATATACCCATATGTGCTCAAATCATCTGTGAAGGTCATAAAATAACGATACCCGCCGCGAGCCTCAACATTCATCGGACTACATACATCAGTATGTATTATTTCCAACAAATCTGTTGCTCTCTCCATAGTACCGGAGAACGACGTTTTAGTCATCTTGCCCATGAGGCACGGTTCGCAAGTACCAAGTGATTCATAATCAAGTGATTCCAAAAGTCCATCAGTATGGAGTTTCTTCATGCGCTTTATACCGATATGACCTAAACGGCAGTGCCACAAATAAGTTGCACTATCATTGTCAACTCTGCATCTTTTGGCTTCAACATTATGAATATGTGTATCACTACTATCGAGATTCATCAAAAATAGACCACTCTTCAAGGGTGCATGACCATAAAAGATATTACTCGTATAAATAGAACAACCATTATTCTCTGATTTAAATGAATAACCGTCTCACATCAAACAAGATCCAAATATAATGTTCATGCTCAATGCTGGCACCAAATAACAATGATTTAGGTCTAATACTAATCCCAAAGGTAGATGTAGAGGTAGCATGCCGACTGCGATCACATCGACTTTGGAACACTTTCCCACGCGCATCATCACCTTGTCCTTCGCCAGTGTTCGCTTAATCCGTAGTTCCTGTTTCGAGTTGCAAATATTAGCAACAGAACCAGTATCAAATACCCATGTGCTACTGCGAGCTCTAGTAAGGTACACATCAATAACATGTATATCACATATACCTTTGTACACTTTTCCATCCTTCTTATCCGCCAAATACTTGGGGCAGTTCCGCTTCCAGTGGCCAGTCCCTTTGCAGTAGAAGCACTTGGTCTCAGGCTTAGGACCAGACTTGGGCTTCTTCACTTGAGCAGCAACTTGCTTGCCGTTCTTCTTGAAGTTCCCTTTCTTTCCCTTTGCCCTTTTCTTGAAACTAGTGGTCTTGTTAATCATCAACACTTGATGCTCTTTCTTGATTTCTACTTTCATCGATTTCATCATCATGAAAAGCTCGGGAATCGTTTTCATCATCCCTTGCATACTATAGTTCATCACGAAGTTCTACTAACTTGGTGATGGTGACTAGAGAATTCTGTCAATCACTATTTTATCTGGAAGATTAACTCCCACTTGATTCAAGCGATTGTAGCACCCAGACAATCTGAACACATGCTCACTGCTTGAGCTATTCTCCTCCATCTTTTAGCTATATAACTTGTTGGAGACTTCATATCTCTCAACTCGGGTATTTGCTTGAAATATTAACTTCAACTCCTGGAACATCCATATGATCCATGACGTTCAAAACATCTTTGAAGTCCTGATTCTAAGCTGTTAAGCATGGTGCACTAAACTATCAAGTAGTCATCATATTGAGCTAGCCAAACGTTCATGACGTCTGCATCTGCTCCTGCAATAGGTCTGTCACCTAGCGGTGCATTAAGGACATAATTCTTCTGTGCAGGAATGAGGATAAACCTCAGATCACGGATCCAATCCGCATCATTGCTACTAACATCTTTCAACTTAGTTTTCTCTAGGAACATATCAAAAATAAAACAGGGGAGCTAAATGCGAGCTATTGATCTACAACATAGATATGCTAATACTACTAGGACTAAGTTCATGATAAATTTAAGTTCAATTAATCATATTACTTAAGAACTCCCACTTAGAAAGACATCCCTCCAATCTTCTAAGTGATCATGTGATCCAAATCAACTAAACCATAACCGATCATCACGTGAAATGGAGTAGTTTTCAATGGTGAACATCACTATGTTGATCATATCTACTATATGATTCACGCTCGACCTTTCAGTCTCAGTGTTCCGAGGCCATATCTGCATATGCTAGGCTCGTCAAGTTTAACCTGAGTATTCTGCGTGTGCAAAACTGGCTTGCACCCGTTGTAGATGGACGTAGAGCTTATCACACCTGATCATCATGTGGTGTCTGGGCACGACGAAATTTGGCAACGGTGCATACTCAGGGAGAACACTTTTATCTTGAAATTTAGTGAGAGATCATCTTATAACGTCACCGTCAATTAAAGCAAGATAAGATGCATAAAAGATAAACATCACATGCAATCAAAATATGTGACATGATATGGCCATCATCATCTTGTGCCTTTGATCTCCATCTCCGAAACATCGTCATGATTTCCATCGTCACCGGCATGACACCATGATCTCCATCATCTTGATCTATATCAATGTGTCGTCACATGGTCGTCTCACCAACTATTGCTCTTGCAACTATTGCTATCGCATAGCGATAATTGTAAAGCAATTATTTGGCGCTTGCATCTTATGCAATAAAGAGACAACCATAAGGCTTCTGCCAGTTGCCAATAACTTCAACAAAACATGATCATCTTATACAACAACTTATATCTCATCACGTCTTGACCATATCACATCACAACATGCCCTGCAAAAACAAGTTAGACGTCCTCTACTTTGTTGTTGCAAGTTTTACGTGGCTGCTACGGGCTGAGCAAGAACCGTTCTTACCTACGCATCGAAAACCACAACAATAGTTTGTCAAGTTAGTGTTGTTTTGACCTTCTCCAGGACCGGGCGTAGCCACACTCGGTTCATCTAAAGTTTGAGAAAATGACACCCGCTAGTCACCTGTGTGCATAGCACGACAGTAAAACCAGTCTCGCGTAAGCGTACGCGTAATGTCAGTCCGGGCCGCTTCATCCAACAATACTGCCAAACCAAAGTGTGACATGCTGGTAAGCAGTGTGACTTATATCGCCCACAACTCACTTGTGTTCTACTCGTGCATATGACATCTACGCATAAAACCTGGCTCGGATGCCACTGTTGGTGAACGTAGTAATTTCAAAAAATTTCCTACGCACACGCAAGATCATGGTGATGCATAGCAACGAGAGGGGAGAGTGTTGTCTATGTACCCTCGTAGACCGCAAGGGAAGCGTTGACACAACGTAGAGGAAGTAGTCGTACGTCATCCCGATCCGACCGATCCAAGTACCGAACGTAAAGCACCTTCGAGTTCTGCACACGTTCAACTCGGTGACATCCCTCGAGATCTGATCCAGCCGAGTGTTGAGGGAGAGTTTCGTCAGCACGACGGCGTGATGACGGTGATGATGTTCTACCGATGCAGGGCTTCGCCTAAGCACCGCTACGATATGACTGAGGTGGAATATGGTGGAAGGGGGCACCGCACACGGCAAAGGAACGATCACGAAGATCAACTTGTGTGTCATGGGGTGCCCCCTGCCCCCGTATATAAAGGAGGGAGGGGGAGGTATGTCCAGCCCCTAGGGGTGCGCCTGGAGGAGTCCTAATCCCATCGGGAGTAGGACTCCCCCCTCTTGCCTTGTTGGAGAAGGAAAGGGGAAGGGGGGAAGAGGAAAGGGGGGCGCCGCCCCCCTTCCTTGTCCTATTCGGACTAAGGGGGAGGGGGCGCGTGGCCTGCCCTGGCCGGCCCTCCTCTTCTCCCTTAGGGCCCATGTAGGCCCATTAACCCCCACCCCCGGGGGGGGGGGGTTCCGGTAACCCCCCGGTACTCCGGAACGATTCCGATATCCAAATATAGGATTCCAATATATCAATCTTTATGTCTCGACCATTTCGATACTCCTCATCATGTCCGTGATCACATCCGGGACTCCGAACAACCTTCCGTACATCAAAACACAAAAAACCCTAATTACGATCGTCACCGAACTTTAAGCGTGCGGACCCTACGGGTTCGAGAACTATGTAGACATGACCGAGACATGTCTCCGGTCAATAACCAATAGCGGAACCTGGATGCTCATATTGGTTCCTACATATTCTATGAAGATATTTATCGGTCAAACCGCATAAGAACATACGTTGTTCCCTTTGACATCGGTATGTTACTTGCCCGAGATTCAATCGCCGGTATTCCAATACCTAGTTCAATCTCGTTACTGGCAAGTCTCTTTACTCGTTCCGTAATACATCATACCGCAACTAACTTATTAATTGCAATGCTTGCAAGGCTTGAGTGATGTGTATTACCGAGAGGGCCCAAAGATACCTCTCCGACAATTGGAGTGACAAATCCTAATCTCGAAATACGCCAACCCAACAAGCACCTTCGGAGACACCTGCAGAGCACCTTTATAATCACCTAGTTACGTTGTGACGTTTGGTAGCACACAAAGTGTTCCTCCGGTAAACGGGAGTTGCATAATCTCATAGTCATAGGAACATGTATAAGTCATGAAGAAGGCAATAGCAACAAACTAAATGATCAAGTGCTATGCTAACGGAATTTGTCAAGTCAATCACATCATTCTCTAATGATGTGACCCCATTAATCAAATGACAACTCATGTCTATGGCTAGGAAACTTAACCATCTTTGATTGAATGAGCTAGTCAAGTAGAGGCATACTAGTGACATATTGTTTGTCTATGTATTCACACATGTATTATGTTCCCGGTTAATACAATTCTAGCAAGAATAATAAACATTTATCATGATATAAGAAATAAATAATAACTTTATTATTGCCTCTAGGGCATATTTCGTTCAGCTCTTCCTTGCATGGACGGGGTGTTATCTACAAAAATACCCTAATCTTACACCTTCGCTTGACATGTGGAAGGCGAAGTTATTTAGCGCATAGAAGCCAAGCGGAGCAACATTGGACCGACGACCGAATACATCACTTGGAGATCATTCAAGGAGGAACCCGTCTTGCAATGCCGAAGACAGTTTGTGTGCCGAACACCTCGCTATTGAAGACTGGTTCGGGGGCTACTAAGGGAGTCCTAGACTAAGGGGTCCTCGGGCGCCCGACCTATTATCCTTGGGCCGGACTGATGGGCTGTGAAGACATGAAGGCCGAAGACTGTACCTGTGTCCGGATTGGACTCTCCTTGGCGTGGAAGGCAAGTTTGGCGAACCGACTCTGAAGATTCCTTCTTATGTAATCGACTCTATGTAAACCCTAGATTCCCTCGATGTCTATATAAACCGGAGGGGTTAGTTCAGAAAGGATATATTCATTACCATAGTCATACAGGCTAGGCTTCTAGGGTTTAGCCATTACGATCTCGTGGTAGATCAACTCTTCTAACACTCATATTCATCAAGATCAATCAAGCAGGACGTAGGGTATTACCTCCATAGAGAGGGCCCGAACCTGGGTAAACATCGTGTCCCCCTGATAACCCACAAGTATAGGGGATCGCAACAGTTTTCAAGGGTAGAGTATTCAACCCAAATTTATTGATTCGACACAAGGGGAGCCAAAGAATATTCTCAAGTATTAGCAGCTGAGTTGTAAATTCAACCACACCTGGAAACTGAGTATCTACAACAAACTATTTAGTAGCAAAGTAATATGATAGTAGTGGTAATGGTAGCCAAAGGTAATGATAATAAAAGTAATGTGTTTGGTATTTTGTAGTGATGATAGCAATAGCAACGGAAAAGTAAATAAGCGAAGAACAATATATGGAAACCTTGTAGGCAATGGATCGGTGATGGAAAATTATGCCGGATGTGGTTCATCATGTAACAATCATAACCTAGGGTGACACAGAACTAGCTCCAGTTCATCAATGTAATGTAGGCATGTATTCTGAATATATTCATACGTGCTTATGGAAAAGAACTTGCATGACATCTTTTGTCCTACCCTCCCGTGGCAGCGGGGTCCTAATGGAAACTAAGGGATATTAAGGCCTCCTTTTAATAGAGTACCGGACCAAAGCATTAACACATAGTGAATACATGAACTCCTCAAACTATGGTCATCACCGGTAAGTATCCCGATTATTGTCACTTCGGGGTTAACGGATCATAATACATAATATGTGATTATAGACTTGCAAGATAGGATCAAGAACTCTCATATATTGATGAAAACATAATAGGTTCACATCTGAAATCATGGCACTCGGGCCCTAGTGACAAGCATTAGGCATAGAAAAGTCATAGCAACATCAATCTCAAAACATAGTGGATACTTGGGATCAAACCCTAACAAAACTAACTCGATACATGATAAATCTCATCCAACCCATCACCGTCCAGCAAGCCTACGATGGAATTACTCACGCATGGCAGCGAGCATCATGAAATTGGTGATGGAGGATGGTTGATGATGACGATGGTGACGGATTCCCCTCTCTAGAGCCCCAAACGGACTCTAGATCAGCTCTCCCGGGAGGTTTTAGGGCCTGGCAGCGGCTCCGTATCGTAAAACGCGATGAATTCTTCTCTCTGATTTTTTCCTCCCTGAAACCAAATATATATAGTTGGAGTTGATATCGGAGGAGCTCCAGGGGGCCCACGAGGTAGGGGTGCGCCCTAGGGGGCAGGTGCGCCCCCACCCTCGTGGACAGGTGGTGGGCCCCCTAGCCTTCATCTTTTGCAATGATTTTTTATTATTTCCGAAAAGTTGTTCCGTGAAGTTTCAGGTCATTCCGAGAACTTTTGTTTCTGCACATAAATAACACCATGGTAATTCTGTTGAAAACAGCGTCAGTCCGGGTTAGTTCCATTCAAATCATGCAAGTTAGAGTCCAAAACAAGGGCAAAAGTGTTTGGCAAAGTAGGTACGACGGAGACGTATCAACTCCCCCAAGCTTAAACTTTTGCTTGTCCTCAAGCAATTCAGTTGATAAACTGAAAGTGATAAAGATAAACTTTTACAAACTCGGTTTGCTCTTGTTGTTGTAAATATGTAAAGCTAGCATTCAAGTTTTCAGCAAAGATTATGACTAACCACATTCACAATAACGCTTAGGTCTCAAGTTTACTCATATCAATGGCATAATCAACTAGCGAGCAATAATAATAAATCTTGGATGACAACACTTTCCCAAAACAATCATAATATGATATAACAAGATGGTATCTCGCTAGCCCTTTCTGAGACCACAAAACATAAATGCAGAGCACCTTTAAATATCAAGGACTGACTAGACATTGTAATTCATGGTAAAAGAGATCCAATCAAGTCATACTCAATGTAAACTAACATTAATGAATGCAAATGACAGGGTGCTCTCCAACTGGTGCTTTTTAATAAGAATATGATGACTCCACATGAAAGTAAATAGATAGGCCCTTCGTAGAGGGAAGCAGGGATTTGTAGAGGTGCCAGAGCTCGGTTTTGAAATAGAGGTGAATAATATTTTGAGCGGTATACTTTCATTGTCAACATAACAACCAAGAGATGGCGATATCTTCCATGCTACAAACATTATAGGCTGTTCCCAAATAGAATGGTAAAGTTTATACTCCCCCTTCCACAAACAAGCATCAATCCATGGCTTTCTTGAAACAACGAGTACCTCCAACTAACAAGAGTCCCAGGGGGAGTTTTGTTTGCAATTATTTTTATTTGATTTGCATAAAGCATGGGACTGGGCATCCTGGTGACCAGCCACTTTCTCGTGAGTGAGGAGCGGAGTCCACTCCTCTTGAGAATAACCCGCTTAACATGGAAGATACGGACAACCCTAGTTGATACATGAGCTATTCGAGCATACAAAACAGGATATTTATTTGAAGGTTTAGAGTTTGGCAGATACAAATTTACTTGGAACGGCAGGTAGATATCGTATATAGGTAGGTATGGTGGACTCATATGGAATAACTTTGGGGTTTATGGAGTTGGATGCACAAGCAGTATTCCTGCTTAGTATAGGTGAAGGCTAGCAAAAGACTGGGAAGCGACTAGATAGAGAGCGATAACAGTCATGAACATGCATTGAAGTTAATCAACACCGAATGCAAGCATGAGTAGGATATAATCCACCATGAACATAAATATCATGAAGGCTATGTTGATTTTGTTTCAACTACATGCGTGAACATGCGCCAAGTCAAGTCACTTAAATCATTCAGAGGAGGATACCACCCTATCATACCACATCATAACCATTTAAATAGCATGTTGGCACGCAAGGTAAACCATTATAAGCTCCCAGCTAATCAAGCATGGCACAAGAAACTATGATCTCTAGTTGTCATTGCAAACATGTTTATTCAAAATAGGCCGAATCAGGAAGGATGAACTAATCATATTTACAAAAACAAAAGAGGTCGAGTTCATACCAGCTTTTCTCATCCCAATAAGATCATCATATAATCATCATTATTGCCTTTCACTTGCACGACCGAATGATGTGAATAATAATAATAGTGTGCGTGCATTGGACTAAGCTGGAATCTGCAAGCATTCAATAAAGAGGAGAAGACAAGGCAATATGGGCTCTTTTGTCAGATCAACAACAATGCATATAAGAGCCACTTCAACAATTTAATCATGGTCTTCTCCTATCGACCCCAAAGAAAATAAAAGAAATAAAACTATTTACACGGGAAAGCTCCCAACAAGCAAAAGGGGAATAGGAAATCTTTTTGGTTTTTCTTTTTAATTACTACTACAAGCATGGAAAGTAAACTAATTGAAAGCTACAACTAATTTTTTTTCTTAAGGTTTATTAAACACACAAGAATAAAGCATAAAAGGAAAATAAACTAGCATGGATGATAAATTGAAAAAGTATGAGCACCGACATCTAGCAATGAGTGTGTAAACATGAATGTAATGTCGGTGAGAAATACATACTCCCCCAAAATTTTGGCCTAAGTTGGTCTATGGCCACGGTTGGCCTGGCGGATATCCATAATAATAGTTGGGGTCGTACTGATATGAAGAAGACTCTGACTGCCACTGGTTGGCAATCATTTCCGGATCCCAATGGTAATTAGACTATCGTGGAGGATCAACTTGTGGTTCCGGCTCTGGCTCTGTGGATGATGTAGGGTTCCGATAGGCGTGAATAGCCTCTAACGGAACAAGGTACTGGCCTGCAGATAAATCAAACAAGGAAGGAGCAGGAAGGGTAATAGTCTCAGGATGATGTTTATCAAAGAAAAATTTGTATTTAAGCTCTCCTTCCCTATTCTTAACAATAAAATCATGTGCCACCATACTCTTATAATCTAAATAAACATGAGGCAACAATTTTTCTTCCTTCTCATAATGCCTAATAGATATGTTAAAATGTGCAGCTAGGCGTGAAGCATAGATACCTCCAAAGATGGGGCCCTTTGTACAGTTCCGACTTAACCGTTTAGCAATAATGCCACCCATACTAACAGAGTTATCACTGAATAAACCGTGGAGCAAAATAATAA
Source organism: Triticum dicoccoides (assembly GCF_002162155.2). NCBI lineage: Eukaryota > Viridiplantae > Streptophyta > Magnoliopsida > Poales > Poaceae > Triticum > Triticum dicoccoides. Next base: position 206,420,578 of record NC_041392.1, read on the forward strand.
TATCAGGAACACTAAGGTTTCCACAGTTTCCGTGACCAATTAAGCAACGACTAGCAAATATTGCAAAATAGAGTAAAACAGGAAAATGTATGCTAGTGATTCGTGCATCGGAAACCTTCCTTGTTTCCCCTACAGTGATGATATCAATAAACCCATCCACATCACTGCGATGTGGTTCCTCTGTCATGCCCTTGTAGTGAGCAGACCTCAAATAGTCTGATCTCTGTGCTCTGGTGTCATCCCTGGATCAGTAATGCTGACACCACATAGTACTCGGAGGATTTATAACAGAGTAGCAATCACACACTTATTACATCGAGTGTCTCCATAGAGAACTTATTACAATAAATATGGCTTAAGGCCATCTAATAACGATAACAGCGGAAGGTTTGGAAGGTAACTGAGTCCATCAACTCCAATGGCATCACTGAGTATAGAACCACGACCTAAAAATTCCTTAATCGTCGTCTGAAAAGTCTGCAACATTAACATTGCAGCCCGAAACGGGTCAGCACATGGAATATGCTGGCAAGGTAACACATAGAGAGTAATGGAATGAAACAGCTATACTATATGCATATTTGGCTGGTGGAAAGCTCTATGGTTACGGTTTTGCGTAAAGCCAATTTTTCCCTACTTCAAAGGAATAAATTTATTTAACTATCATGGTAGTTGTTAAACATTGAGAATGGTTGACAGCATTCTCAATCCCAATTAAGCATCATCATTAAACAAAGCCCAACAAAATTAATTTAGGGTAACATATTGAGATTCACATGATAATCCAGGTACTAGATACTCAAGATGTCCATAACCGGGGACACGACTAATCATGATTAGTTTATTACACTCTGCAGAGGTTTGCGCACTTTTGCCCACAAGACTCGATCGCCTCCATTTGGTTTCTCGCACTACATGGTGTTTGAGAAGACAGATGACCGAGTAATAGTCTTTCAGAAGCACTCGCACCATACGATCGGGTAGACCGTACCACCTACATCCCCTACATTTGCTAGTCTACCACTGTAAGAGTTCGCACGACTTAGTCAACTATGCTAGAGGCCATAATAGCTTGTGGCTGCACACGGAAGATTCTAGCATGAATAATCTCATGATCCCTTTGAGCCTGGGTGGCGGTCCAAAAGAAAACAGGCAAGTCCTGGAATACCCAGGTGCCTCAATCCACCCAGATGTGTGTTTAAGTTGCCACCTTAGATAAACCATTGATTAACAAACTCACATCTGTCATGGATATAACTCACCCAATCCACGTCTACTAGCATAGCATGGCATAATAAGCAAACGTAGAAGTAACTCCCAAAGGTTTGATAATAAACAGGTAATAGGTACTACCTCAACAACTTCCCATCCCACAATTTAATTAGATCCTAATCATGCAATGTGTGAGGATTGATCTAATGCAATAAAACTGGGTAGTAGAAAAGGTGCGATCAAAGTGTTACTTGCCTTGCTGATGATCCGGGAAACCTAGCGATTCGAAGTAACAAGCGGCGCACTCCGGGTATTCTATCGCAGACAAACAAACAAGCATACAATAAGTACTCATCTAACGCACAGGTAAAACTCAAATAAGAGATCTAACCAGAAGGTTCAACTTAAGAACTCCGGTTTGCAAAATGAATCTAATCGAACGAAGCAACAAAAGTCAAACGGCGAAAGAAAACAACTTCGTTCTACTAATCTGGATCTAAGGCAAATTTTACAGTAGCAAAAACTTGTTTAAGTTGGTTAAACGGATAGAAGGTTTCGAGACAAAACTCCAGGCGCTTGAATCGCCTGATTCCGATAAACGAGCGAAAAGTTATACTAAAACGAAAATCGGATCAGGAATCGCGATCAGAAAAATCACGGATTTAATCCGAGAAAAAGAAAAACGATGAACACTCACTAAAATAAATAAACAGGAAAAACCAATCTATTTAAAAAAATGAAACCAAAAAAACCGACGGAAAAACCGAACGGTTTTTCGAAAAAAATAAAAAAAAACCGGCGAGGAAATCGAGGCGGCGGCGGACCTCGGGCGGCGTGCGGCGGCGGCGGTGTCCGGCGGCGGCGGCGGTGTCCGGCGGCGGCGGCGCGGCGCGGCGCGGCGGCGGCGGGGCTGGGGCGGCGCTAGGGTTCGGGGCTGGGGCGGCTCGGGCTTGGCTGGGCTCACCCCCGGCTTATATAGCCTAACGGGCCGGGAGTCCTAGTCAGACACGGCCCTAGGTCGGTTCGTTTTTTTAATAATTACGCGCAGAAGAAAAATAAAAAGAAATACTAAACCGACTTCAAAAATCCTGAAATAAATTTCCCGGGCTTCTAAAATCAAGTCGCACAAGGTGAACATTTATTTGGGGACTAAATGCAATTTTGAAAAACGCACATTTTTCCTAAATTCAAATAAAATAACAAAAAACTCCGAAATAAAATATTATTTGATTTTATTATTAAATCCTCAATATTTCTTTATTTTGGGAAATTCATTTTATTCCCTCTCTCATATTTTAGTAATAGAAATAATTGATGATAAAATAAATAAAATCAAATGATCCTATTCTCAAAATTTGAGAAAACTCAAATATGAAAATAATGAAATCCCCAACTCTCTCCGTGGGTCCTTGAGTTGCGTAGAATTTCTAGGATCAAAACCAAAAGCAAAATAAAATATGATATGCATTTATGATCTAATGTATAACATTCCAAATTGAAAATTTGGGATGTTACAGCCCTCTAAAGGGACCAAATAAACCCGACAAAAATCATAAAGTGACATCTCCTTATGCTCATCATATAAATAAAACACCACCGTAGGTGGTGAGATTCTAGAATGGAAATGAAATTTTTTCACAAAGATATTTGTGAGTAAGATATACTGATCGCGTTGGTCGTGGAGGAAAGCGGTGAGGCCTACATTCTTAGCCAATTCATAAAAATCTTCATAAATTCCGGCTGCTCTCAAGAAATCATCGGAAGGCCATTCACACGACCGAACCTCCGCGGTGCGAGGCAGATTATATTTGGGCTTCGGTGCCTTTTCCTTCGAGCTTCCGCTCGATGAGCCCCTCAAAAGTCTCTTCATTGTTTTCTGAAAAATTCTGAAATTTTTAGTAACTTCAAAATAAAAGTAAACCAAACTCAATAATATTGACATCAACTACTCCTACAAGTGCCTAGGGCCTATATCATGCATCAAAACTACTTTTGACCATATAAATTTGACATGCAAGCTCAAGAACAGGGTCACCTAAGCAGCAAAATTTTGCAATGAATAAAGCACTAGAACAAAAACTAATTGGACCAATGGAGGAGTCACATACCAAGGAACAATCTCCCCAAGCAGTTTTGTGAGAGGTGCTTTGAGCAAGGAGATCGAAAATGGCAGCAAAATGAGCTAGAACTCGTGCTTGAGCTGGATATTCGTGTTTGTGGGAGGAAGAAGAAGTGTGTGGGTGAAAGGATAAGTGGAGGAGGGCCACCATGGGCCCACGAGGCAGGGGGCGCGCCCAGGGGGGTAGGGCGCGCCCCTGACCCTCGTGGCCAGGTGCCAGCTCCTTCTGGTGTGTTCTCAGTGCCAGATATTCTCAAATATTCTCAAATATTCCTGTCCCCGAACTTTGTCCTCAACATCTCGGTGTTTATCGTCGTGTGCGAGGCTTTCCCCCGCATCCGCCCCCATTTTGGCCTATGGTTCAAGACTTTCAGTGTCAAGCCGAAGGTGGTGCGCGGCAGCCAGGCGGAGTGCGGAGGCGCCATGGTGGGCAAGATGCCCAACGTCTTATGGCTCGAGGGTTCCTTTGTGGAGACCCTGAAGGGGTGGCAATCGAGGTGGTTTTACATCACCGAGCCGCGCGACCATAACTGGGTCGCAGCCCCCGAGTTCCGATCCGGACCCCCTACGCGGCTCACCTCCTGGAAAGAGACGGGCCTGTCGTGGGGTAAAAAAGGAGAGCTGACCGGACTACAAACCATGGTGGACAAGAAGCTCAAGCTTTTCAACATAGTCCAGGTTATGCTCATCCGTCGGATCCTCCCGTGTCAACAATGGGCTTTCAACCTGTGGGAGTTCGACCCGGCGCAGCACCGAACTCTGAGCAGGCTCTTTGACACGACGTACGAAGATGCCTGGAAGGTGCTTTTCAAGGGCGCCGAGGCCCCCGCATCCGCTACCGAGGATCGCGGATTCAGCACGTAGCGTCTCGCTCGTGCAGTATGCTGTTTTTACCTTTTACAGGGTATTATTTTTTCATAGTTCGACTCCATGCGGGATCTAAGCTCCCTTACCTTTGACAGGATTGGCAGGAGACGTCCGGACAGATCAATTGTCCGGCTCCTTTGCCCGAAGGCCCAGCGGACGCTCGTTTGACAAAGCTGCTAGTTCCGGCACCCTATGTGGTGCCGGAGAAGAAGGCCAAGAAGAAGGCCATGGGGACTCGAAAGAGTGCCCGGCGCCAGGAGGTGTCGGATCCATCATCCGACGACTCCAAGACGCACTCCTCCCACAAAGACGAGGAGGAGGAAGAAGAGACCTCTCCCCCTCCAGCGTGGGAAGGGAAGAAAAGGAAGGCCGCCACAACTGGGGAGGCCGAAGGGTCCAAGAAGGGAAAAACCCTTCCTCCGAACTACTCCACCAACGCCGACGACGGTGAAGAGGAGTGCCCGCACAGGGCCAAGCCCCTGGCGAAATCGTAAGTATCCGGATACCAGAGTAATTCATAGTATTCCTTTATTGCACAGCTTTCCCTTATATCGAATATGATTATGCAGCCCACCCAAAGACCGGCTCGACGCGTCGTCGAGCGGTTCATTGGACTCGTCGGATGTGAATTCACTTCCGACGGCTTCCTCCCCCCGCCCTACGGACGACGCTGAAGTGTTGTCCCAACAGGTTCCAAGCCAGGAGGAGGTGGTCCTGGAGGCGCCGCAAGGTGACCTCCCAGACTCCAGGAGTGAAGGGTAAAAAAACCCCCAGGGCTCCAAGTCCGGCTCTAGGCCGGACACCGCTCCGGAACCTTCAAAGGTTCCAGAGTCCGGCGGGCGACCTCCTTCCAAGAGGAGCAGGCCCTCCGTGCCAGTGACACCCGTCCAACCGGAGCCGCCGGACAATCTGTTGGAGGCGCTCAAAGGCGCCTCCATCAACGAGGAGCACCACACCATTATGAGTGCGGTGGTCCAGAAGGTTCGGTCCGCCAAGAACGGACTGACTGAAGCTTGTGCTAGCCTTTTAACAGGCTTTGAGGTAAGTAAAGAATGTGTAAATAATATTACCGCATAGACAGTAGCCCCTAATGCTCTATTTGGCGTTCGGGAAGAAAAGCCGAATAGAGGATCAAATAAAATTCACAGGAGTCTAACAAAAATGAGTCAATATGCGTATGCAGGCTTCTCTACTGGCGTCCGCCGCACTGACTGTGGAAGTGGACACGCTAAAGCAGAATCTCGAGCAGTCCGAGCAAGAGCTCGGGTGTGCCAAGAAGCAGCTCGAGGACGAGGAAGGTAAGAAATACCTTGTTTAAATATATATATATATATAAGTGCAATTGCAAAAAATGATAGGATTATCGTGGCTATTGTAGGGGCCGCGTCTGAGGTGGCGACCCTTAAGCAAGCGCTGGTCGAGGCCGAGAAGAGGGCGGCCACGGAGCGCACCGAGCGGGAGAAGTATGAGGCCGAGGTTGGCAAGGTGCGGCAAGAGCTGGACTCAAAGACGTGAGCGTCCGAGCTCGCGGTGGCTATTGAAAATGCCAACTCTGCCAAGGCTGAATCCCAGAAGACCCTCCAGGAGTTGGATGAGGTGAAAAAGATAGCGGCGGGTAAGGCATTCTTTATGCAAAGGAAACACATAAACGTGAGTTACTTGTTACTTACCCGAATTCGGAGCTCTCCAGGAGCGTTCGCAGATCTTCCCTGTAGCATGTCCGATGCCACAGCATTCTATCGGGCCGAGGGGGGCAGCTCGACAGAGAAGGTGTTCTGGTCTCAGTATGCTGAGGTCGGACACCCCGTGCCCCTGAGCGACCAGCTGAAGCAACTGGTCGAGCTCCACAAGGCGGCCGAACAAGCCATGAAGGGCCTCATAGTTCGGCTGTGGCCTGGAGAGGCTCTGCTTGGGAGCTATTTTGGGCTGGTGCAACGGCTGGTGGGGGCCTGTCCAAGGCTCGAAGTCATCAAGCGCTCCGTCTGTATTGAAGGTGCCCGTAGGGCCCTTGCCCGTGCTAAGGTGCATTGGGGCAAGCTGGATGCTGAGAAGCTTGTGAAGGATGGGCCACCGCCGGGGAAAGAGCATCGCAAGCCTGAGAATTATTATAAGGATGTTCTAAAGGGTGCCCGCCTTATGGCGGATGAATGTTCCAGGGATGTAATTTTTGAGTAAAACTCGCTCATTTTGTCCTGTGCACTGAAAACTTGTTCATATGCGCTAAGCAATGCTGTTGTTATTTAAAATATTACCTTCTGTGCGGCTGTTTATCAATTCTGAGATATGGTGAGTCGTCGGCTTCTGCCCCCGTGCCGCTAGTGCTGGGGTGTTTGGGGATAAACCTGAGCGCTCTTTTTCCCATGTTTGGGTCTTTCGAGGGAGGCGCTCAACACAACAAACAAGGCAATCAGACTATAATGCTTGAACACTCTCACTTAGCCATAGAATTCCATAATTTTAAATTTCGGCGAAGCCCCTGGTATTCGGAAGACCGAGTCCAGGGTGCTATCCACGCCTTTGGCCGGACAGAGCCGACTCCTCGCTCTAAGCGGCATAAGTCTGTAGGGACTCGAAAAACCTCTCGAACAGCGACCAGCTCTCGCTTCATCATGACAGTCAGTTTTAGCTTTCTCTACTGAGGTGCTTGACCCAGCTCAACTGGGGCACAATCGCAGTAGTTCTCCTAGTGCTACCTTAGCCGATATAGCGGAACGTAAGGCACCAAAACATAGGAGCCGAGAAAACCCAACTATTAACCCAAGACATGATTCGGACCCGATGCATATAATGCTATAAGTTCGGGGTGCCGCACTTGTTAAAGTGTTCGGACTTCTCACACCATATTGAGGGGTACTAAAGCCCCTGGCGTATTTTGGCCGTACTAAAGTGTATGGGTGCAACATGTCGTTAAGGAACATATATTTGTAAAAAAAGAGTAATGCAAAAATAGACAAAAGCTATGCATTGTTTATTAAAAAGGGGTTGCGATCAAAGCAGAACGATACAAATAATGCGATAAGCAAAAGGTTGGACTATTTAACATGTCCATTCCAGGGGCAGGCTGCGGAATGGTATGTGAAATAGGTATACTGCTCGTGATAGAGACCACCTGGGAGTTCTGTAATGCGGCATGGCTTGTCTGCTTCCCTGGTTCTTGCATCGTTTGTGCGGCAATTGAAGTGCCGAACATGCCTTCCGAAGAATGGAGTCCTGAAAGTAAGAGAAAATTAAGAAATCGGCAGCCCCTGGTGCGGTTTAAGCCGTGTTTCGGGCGTGCCATGATGGTGCCCCTCCCCCTATACCCATGGTATTTCTAGAGCGTAGGTATGTACGCGAAGCACTGGTGTCGCATTTTTGCGAGGGTTGGGGTTGCGGCCGCATTGCTACGCCTGCTCGGGACGTGCCAGGCGGTCTTGTTGTATGTTACTCTGGGTGCGCTTGACGGTGTCCGGACATTTAATGACCGGACTGGAGAATTGCCTGGAGAGGCTGCTTTGTGCTTCCGCTGCAAGGGCCGCCGTGTGCTCCTCCATTCGGAGGGAGCGTTCGGTGTTTCCATTGACCGTAATTACTCCTCGAGGGCCTGGCATCTTGAGCTTAAGGTATGCGTAGTGCGGTACTACATTGAACTTGGCGAATGCGGTTTGCCCGAGCAGTGCGTGATAGCCACTGCGGAATGGGACTATGTCGAAGATTAACTCCTCGCTTCGGAAATTATCCGGAGATCCAAAGACCACTTCAAGTGTGACTGAGCCTGTGCAGTTGGACTCTACACCTGGTATTACGCCTCTAAAGGTCGTTTTGGTGGGCTTAATCCTCGAGGGATCTATGCCCATTTTTTGCATCGTATCCTGGTAAAGCAGGTTCAGGCTGCTGCCGCCGTCCATAAGGACTCTAGTGAGATGAAATCCGTCAATAATTGGGTCTAGAACCAATCCGGCGAATCCGCCATGACAGGTGCTAGTGGGATGGTCCCTTCGATCAAAGGTGATCGGGCAGGAGGACCATTGGTTGAACTTTGGGGCGACTGGCTCTACCGCGTATGCGTCCCTTAATGCGCGCTTCCGCTCCCTCTTGGGGATGTGGGTTGCGTATATCATGTTCATCGTCCGCACTTGTGGGGGAAAACCCTTCTGTCCACTGTTGTTCGGTGGCCGGGGCTCTTCGTCGTCATCACTATGCAGCCCCTTGTCTTTATTTTCGGCATTTAACTTGCCTGCCTGCTTGAACACCCAACAATCCCTGTTGGTGTGATTGGCCGGATTTTCAGGGGTGCCATGTATCTGGCACAAGCGGTCGAGTATTCGTTCCAAACTGGGCGGGCCCCTAGGATTTCTGTTGAATGGCTTTTTCCGCTGACCGGATTTATAACCTCTGAATCCGGCATTAACTGCCGTATCCTCAGCAATGTCGCCGTTAATGCGGCGCTTCTGCTTGTTGCGACGCGACCTGCCACTACTGTCTCTGGTATCTGAATTACCAGGGTTCTTGGTCATATTGTTGCTACGAGCAAGCCAGCTGTCTTCTCCCCCGCAAAAGCGGGTCATGAGTATCGTGAGTGCTGCCATAGATTTCGGCTTTTCCTGTCCAAGGTGCCGGGCAAGCCACTCGTCGCGGATATTGTGCTTGAAGGCTGCTAGGGCCTCTGCGTCCGGATAGTCCACTATTTGATTTTTCTTGGTTAGGAACCGTGTCCAGAATTGCCTGGCCGATTCCTCTGGCTGCTGAATTATGTGGCTTAGGTCATCGGCGTTTGGTGGTCGCACATAAGTGCCCTGGAAATTGTCGAGGAATGCGGCTTCCAGGTCCTCCCAACAACTGATTGATCCTACTGGCAGGCTATTAAGCCAATGCCGAGCTGGTCCTTTAAGCTTCAGCAGGAGGTATTTGATGGCGTTGAGATCATCGCCGCGGGCCATGTGGATATGAAGGAGATAATCCTCGATCCATACCGCAGGATCTATTGTTCCATCGTATGATTCGATGTTTATGGGTTTGAAACCCTCGGGGATTTGATGATCCATTACTTCGTCTATGAAGCATAGTGGGTGTGCGGCGCCTCTGTACTGGGCTATATCATGACGTAGGTCCAATGAGCTTTGTCTACTGTGTTCGGCCCTACCGGATTTGTGTCTGGCATGACGGTTATCGTCTCGAGTCATGGGGCGCCCACACGATCCGTAGATCGATATTGTTTGCCTTGCCTTGTCCTTCGACATATCTCACAGGTATGGTGCATTTTCCCGTGCCTTGGTACGGGGTGCGGCTTGAGTGGAGGGCCGAGAGGCCTCTCTGTTGCGGCCACGAGGTGTCCGGTCGGCCGTATCTGGTGATGTAGGTTTAAGTGCTTCCTCCTCTAATCGGGGTAGCAACCTGCGCTTTGGGTAGCTCTTGGAGGGGCATTCGAGTTTATTCTCTGCAGCCGCAAGGACTTCAGTCCATCTGTCGACTAGCAAATCTTGATCAGCTCTAAGCTGTTGCTATTTTTTCTTGAGGCTTCTTGCCGTGGCCATAAGCCTGCGTTGAAAACGCTCTTGCTCGACGGGATCCTCTGGCACGACGAATTTGTCGTCGTCGAGGCTTGCCTTGTCTTCGGAGGGAGGCATATAATTATCGTCCTCGACCTCTCTGTCTGCCGCTCTCTCATGAGGGCTGGCTTCTCCATCCTCTTGTGCTGAATCTTGCTGGAGGGGGTTTTCTTCAGCACTCTCCGGAGTGTTGTTATCTCCTGTGCTGGAATCGCCGTATTTGCTTTGGCGGGATTTTGAGCGGCGCCGCTGACGCCGGCGCTTAGGCTGTTTCTTGGAGGGGTCATCCTCCACTGTTCCATCGCCATCTCCTTCTTTTCGGGTGTCCACCATGTATATGGCATATGACGAGGTGGCCCTCCAGGGCCTAATAGGTGCTGGTTCTTCATCGTCTCCTGCATCGGCTTCCATACCGTCGATGTCTTCGGAGTCGAAGTCGAGCATGTCGATTAAGTCGTCGACAGTGGCTACAAAGTGGGTGGTGGGTGGGCATTGAATTTCTTCATCGTCCGTATCCCAACCTTGCTGACCGTAGTCCGGCTAGGGCTCTCCTGATAAAGAGAGAGACTTTAGTGTCTTCAAAATATCGCCGAAAGGCGAGTGCTGAAAGATGTCTGCGGCAGTGAACTCCATGATGGGCGCCCAATCGGATTTGATCGGCAGGGGAGCGAAGGGTCCGGAGTCCGGAGAGGAGTCTGGCTCCTTGGGGTCACGAGTCTCGCGGAGTGCGGGGCTGGTGTTCGGCTCGATCGCCATTGGGATCGCAGCCCCCGAGGCGGCATCCAACCACCCATCCTCGATCGACGCAGTTGGCTCCAAATTAAGGGTCGAAGCCGATGCGGGTGTGGCATCCAGGGCACTGTTCGGCGGCAGAGCTAGATCATGCTCGTCGCGACAGTGCGGCACGCTCGGCAGTGGCTCGAATCCATCAAGGATCAAGCCCCCGCGGATGTCAGCCGTGTAGTTTAAACTTCCAAATCTGACCTGATGGCCAGGGGCATAGCTTTCGATCTGCTCCAGATGGCCAAGTGAATTAGCCTGCAGTGCGAAGTCGCCGAAGACGAAGATCTGTCCGGGGAGGAAGGTCTCACCCTGGACTATATCGCTATTGATGATCGTAGGAGCCATCAAGCCTAACGGCGACGACACAGAGGAACTCTCAATGAAAGCACCAATGTCGGTGTCAAAACTGGCGGATCTCGGGTAGGGGGTCCCGAACTGTGCATCTAGGTCGGATGGTAACAGAAGGCAAGGGACATGAAGTTTTACCCAGGTTCGGGCCCTCTTGATGGAGGTAAAACCTTACGTCCTGCTTGATTAATATTGATGATATGGGTAGTACAAGAGTAGATCTACCACGAGATCGGAGAGGCTAAACCCTAGAAGCTAGCCTATGGTATGATTGTTGTGTATGTATGTTGTCCTACGGACTAAAACCCTCCGGTTTATATAGACACCGGATAGGGTTAGGGTTACACAAAGTCGGTTACAATGGTAGGAGATCTATATATCCGTATCGCCAAGCTTGCCTTCCACACCAAGGAAAGTCCCTTCTGGACACGGGACGAAGTCTTCAATCTCGTATCTTCATAGTCCAGGAGTCCAGTTGAAGGTATTGTCCAGCCATCCGGACACCCCCTAATCTAGGACTCCCTCACCTACGATGGAATTACTCACGCACGGCGGTGAGCATCATGAAATTGGTGATGGAGGATGCTTGATGATGATGATGGCGATAGATTCCCCTCTTCGGAGCCCCAAACGGACTCCAGATCAGCCCTCCCGAGAGGTTTTAGGGCTTGGCGGCAGCTTTGTATCGTAAAACGCGATGAATTCTTCTCTCTGATTTTTTTCTCCCCAAAACCAAATATATAGAGTTGGAGTTGAGGTTGGAGGAGCTCCAGGGGGCCCATGAGGTAGGGGGCGCGCCCCCACACTCGTGGATAGGTGGTGGGCCCCCTGGCCTACATCTTTTGCAAGGATTTTTTATTATTTCTGAAAAGTTGTTCCGTGAAGTTTCAGGTCATTCCAAGAACTTTTGTTTCTGCACATAAATAACACCATGGTAATTCTGCTGAAAACAATGTCAGTCTGGGTTAGTTCCATTCAAATCATGCAAGTTAGAGTCCAGAACAAGGGCAAACGTGTTTGGAAAAGTAGATACGACGGAGATGTATCACCCCTGTCTCCTGTTACCATTGATCCGAGACGCACGGTTCGAGACCCCCTACCCGAGATCCACCGGTTTTGACACCGACAGTAGGCGAGTAGAGCATTGGGAGAGCGCTGACACTTGAGCTGGTCGGAAGAGCTGAAGGTGATGGTTCACTTGGACCACCTAAGTGGGCGTGTTGCCTTGATCTTGGGGAGGGCTACGTTCACCTCACGAGCAAACTACTTGAAGATGCGATGGGAAGGTAGGGCCTAAGCGCCGCCTAGGATGCAAGCAACGACACGAGGCTCTTGGAAGCCCCCAGCCCCCTCGTCCTGGTGATGGTCGTCATTCCTTCTTGGTGGTGGCGGGAGCGGGGAAAGGCCAGTGTTGCCCTGAGGGCGGTCCTCATGAGGCCGATCTCTCCAGGCACCCTCACGAGGCTGGCCCTACTAGCGGTCCGCCCGAGGCTGGTCGCGCCACTCCTGGCGAGGGTCGCGACCATCCCAGCATCCTCCGCCACGACCACCTCCATGGCCGTAGCCTCGATAATTGTGCTCGGGGCAACGACTGAGGCGCCCATCGCGGATGGCCCTGAGCTCCTAGCAGTCATTGGTGTTGTGGTTGTGCGCATTGGGGAAGACGCAGAACGGGCATTATCAGGACCCCGATTCCAAGTCACATCGATCTAGCCGGTAACACCTCATATCACTTTGTAGCCTCACGCACGTTATTCCCACGGCTGTCGCCTTACCATGGCCCGGGACCGCTTGCGCCTTTTGGCTCACATATATGATGGTCTCGCTAGCATCCATATGACAGAGAACCCGGGCCGACATGGCTAGTCGTGAACCCAAGGCGGCACTTAGCTATGGGGACAGGCATACATGAATCACATCGAGCATGTTGGTCAACAGCGTGTGAATCCTGGCTGTAGCACTGGGCTAACAGGACTCCGGGGAACCTGGGCTATAGTAGGCTAGGAAGGACTCCGGAAGTCACCGCGTGACATTTCCCCGAAGGGACAGACATAGGAACGAAGTGAAACACATGCCGGCCAGTCAAGTGTCCTGAGTAGTAGTGCTGGACTAGCAGGACTCCGGTGAACCGGGCTGTAGCGGACTACTATGGCTCAAGGAGCACTAGACTACATTTCCCAATAAGAGAGGCTGCCAAGGATAAACAACTAGATTGTCGGATCCCACACATACCAAGCATTTCAATCATACACACAATATGCTCGATATGTGTAAATACAACATGGCATCACAACAAAACTCTACAACTCAAGTACTTTATTTAAAGGCTCCGGAGAGCCATACATAACATGTTCATACAGGTAGGGGTCACAAGACCCGACACTCAAGTCATACTGGCATACAAGCACATGCGGAAGCAAAAAAGTCTGGGTACACACACTAGAAAGAAAGAAGGCTTGTCGAAGCCTGACTATCTACATAGGGCTCTCCATGGCCAGAATCACCACCTAGGTGGCAAGTTACTCCTCGGCGTCGAGGTCTACATAAAACCCATCGGAGGGGGCGGTGTTGTCGTCTGAAAACAGTAATTAAAGCAACATGAGTACAAAGGTACTCAGCAAGTCTTACAACAGATCCTACTATACATGCTCATTCTCAAGAAGGTGGTGGAGTTATTGCAGCAAGCAAGCTTTGACTCTTGGCTAAGCTATCCTATGACACCACTGTAAAATAGTTTCCGCGCACGAGTCCACTAATCACCAACACAATACTCCACCGGGGATCCTCCCTCATCATCCTACGAGAGGGCCATCCTCGATACTCACACTTATCTTGAGTCTTTTAGTAGTAACCATTAACTTGTCTATGAACTGTATAGGCAACCAAGTAGTCCTTTACCGCGGACGCGGCTATTCGAATAGATGATGTTAACCCTGCAGGGGTGTACTTCATACACGCTCTCACCACTTATCGTCGTTTACACGACATGTACTCGGTAACCTTCAAGCGGAAGCCCAATGAGGGTGTCGGCCACAGCCTACCTAAACACTTAAGTCTCTAGTCCAGGTTTATCGCCTATCCAGGTTCCATCCGCAGGGAGTCCGGCCGAGGTTTCCACATACGGCCCCGAACGATGTGAACAGGGTTCCCGAGGCACCAAACGAGTGACTCGGTACACCGTGCCATGGTGTATCTACCGCATCATAGCCCACCCCTAGGGTCAGCGCTACGCACGGCCGCCAACACATAACCTACAAACACCAGAAACCAATTGCAACTCCTGGACAGAGTACTAGGGTGGTTAAGAAGCTGAGAGGGTCCATTGGTTTCGGGCCCAATGCATGGTAGTAACTGATTCTTGAATCACACATACAGATCTCAGTTCTGAGGGACGACCTCAATGAAGTAACCCACCATGTACTCCTACATGGCCTCTCATTGATACCTTTACCAAAACATGTTCAACACAACCCTCACATTACCGACGTAATCATTTCCCTCTAGCCCATCACACAGATGAACCAGACCTGACACAACTCTAAGCATAGCAGGCATAGCAAGGTAGGAAACACATACATGGCTCAATCAACTCCTACACATGCTAGTGGGTTTCATCTAGTTACTGTGGCAATGACAGGTCTTGCAGAGGATAAGGGTTCAACTACCACAGCACACAGCAGTTTGAAACGTTGTTGTCTTAATGCAGTAAATGAGAGCAGAAGCGATAACATGGAATTGTATCGATATGATCAATGGGGCTGCTTGCCTGACGGAGTAGTAGTAGGGTACTGCCCTTCAGTTGGATACTCGGAGATATCCTCGGAGGCAGAACCTACCACGAAAGACACCACAGAACACAATCATCACATCGCAATATGCAACAATATGATGCATGCTATGACATGGCAATATGAGGTGTCCTGCCTAATGCAATGTGAAACAAGTTGGTTTGGGTCTATTTGAATCAAAGATTCAAATGGAAGCTTATGTTATTAAGCATTATAAGTGTGTTATCTTGTTTCACCTAAACAGCAAGGTTAAAGTGTTTTGTCATGTATGAAACCATTACAGATGGAAATATTGAATTTTTGTGATCAAATTTCATATATAAATCTTTGCATTTGGAGTTACAGATTAAAAGTTATGAATTTTAGAAGTTTTGGTTATTTTATGGAATTTCCTATACAAGAATAAATCCAGAAAAGGATTTACTACGTCAGCCTGGCGTCAGTGTGACATCAGCGGTCAACTGAGACGGTCCAGGTCAACCTTGACCTGTGGGTCCCGTCTGTCAGTGTCAACTAAACTAACTAAGTTTAGTTAGCGTTAAACTAATACTAACCTAGTTTAGTTAGTGGCCTGGGGCCCACACGTCAGTGAGTCAGGGGGGAAGTCAAACTGGGGTCAACCTGGGTCAAACTCGCTGGAGTTGACCCGAGGCTCGTCGCCGGCAACGCCAGGGACGGCGGAGGGATGCGGGTTTCCTCCTCCGGTGACCAATTGGCCGGCGGAGGGCATCTACGTGACGCAGGCACTCGTCCACGTCAAGTGGTGTACGTGGTTGGGCCTGGGTTGGCCGGAGTCGTCACCGGTGTCGACCTTGGCGGTCGTGGTGGCTCCTGCGGGGCATGTACGTGCTCTACACGGCGTGGGGAGGAAACTGGGCATGACGGCCGGACCATTAGATGGCCGGAGACTCGTCGGCGGCGAGCACAGGAGGCGGTGAGTGCGGGCAAACTCGAGGTGGCGCGTACGGTGAACGAGAGCTAGAACGGAGAGGGGGAGAAGGATCAATGGCTCACTGCGAGTGCATGGGGAGCAAACGGCGAGCTCGGGGAAGAACTCGAGCGGTTGAGGTGGCGAGGGGGATCTTAGGCGATGGCGGATCGGGACGAGCTCGGTGCAGCGTCACCGGGGCGAGCGAGCGCTCGGGGATCGGTCGAGGCGAAGGAGTGGACGACGGCGAAGCTTGTTGCACGGCGAGGCGACAAGTGGACGGCGGTGGCTGCGGGTTTCACGACGGCGCAGGCGCGGCTGCGTCGGCCAGGGCGTCGAGGGAGCGAGGGAGAGAGCAGGGGCGAGTGTTAGGTGTCGGGCAGTCCGGGGCGACACCGAGGAGGTGTTCGTGGCGTCGAGGCGGTGGCCAGGTGAAAAAGACGATCAGGGTGGTGGCGTGGCGAGCTCGGGCGCGTGCGCCGTGTCCCTCCTCTGCCTACTGGCAGAGATAGGCGATGACTGGCACGTGCCAGCACAGTGCTGGGCCGGCCAGTGGGCTGCCAGGTGGGCTGCGCCAGGTTAGTTCCTTTCTCTCTCTTTTTCTTTTTTTATTTATTCTATTATTTCTGTAACTTCAGGGCTTTATTAAAAATGCTAGGGCATTTCCAGAAATCATAAAACTAATCATGGCTACTGCTTAGAATATATCCAACAGTAAACATTTTAGTTTATAATTATTTGAGCATTTAAAATATTTTATAGCATTTAAATGCCCAAATGCAAATACTATATGAATTAATCTAATGACCTTAAGATGTCCTAGAAAAGTGTGTCATTTTTGTCAAAGGTTTTAACCCAAAACAAAAAGGGCGAACTTTTTAGAAGGGCATTTCAGGTTCATTGAATAAGTTTTTAGTAAACCCTAGTTGTTCCAGGGGGGCTGGGGGTTCTGTCATCCCCATTTCATTTTTCTGGGAAATTAAACATGATGCAACACTCTAATGCATGAACTAGCTAGGGTGTGACAACTCACCCCCACTCAAAAGAATCTCGTCCCGAGATTTAGGATCCGTTGGGAAGAAGGTGGGGTACTCGAGTCGAAGACGATCCTCCCTTTCCCAAGTGGCTTCCTTTTTGGAATGGTGTGACCATTGAACCTTGAGAAACTTGATGTTATGGCGTCGAGTGGTCCGCTCGGCTTGATCAAGGATACGAACGGGATATTCCCGATAAGAGAGATTATCTTGTAGATCAAGCGTTTCGTGGTCCACTCCACGGATAGGATCCGCGAAGCAACGCCTGAGTTGAGAAACATGGAAGACATCGTGAACTCTGGAAATATGTGGAGGTAGTTCCAATTTGTAGGCAACTTCTCCTCGTTTGGCAAGAATGCGAAAGGGTCCAATGTAACGAGGAGCCAATTTGCCTTTGATACCGAATCGATGGGTTCCCTTTAACGGAGTGACCTGAAGGTAAGCCTTCTCGCCGACTTCATAAGTCATGAGCTTATGTTTACGGTCATATTGGCTCTTTTGACGAGATTGGGCTGTTTTCAATTTCTCACGAATAACGCGAACCTGCTCTTCTGCTTCCTGAATCATATCCGGGCCAAAGAGTGGTCTTTCCATGGTTTCTGACCAGTTAAGATGCGCTCGACATTTTCGTCCATAGAGAACTTCGAAAGGAGCTTTGCCCAAGCTAGCTTGATAACTATTGTTATAAGAAAACACCGCGAATGGAAGGCATTTCTCCCAATCCATTCCGAATGAGATGACCGAAGCTCGGAGTATATCCTCCAGGATTTGATTGACGCGCTCTACTTGACCACTTGATTGGGGGTGGAAGGCGGTGCTAAAAGAGAGACGAGTTCCCATAGCATTTTGAAAACATTCCCAAAATCGGGAGGTGAAGAGACTCCCACAGTTTGAGTTAATTTCCAATGGGACACCATGAAGAGACACTATTCGGGAGATGTATAGGTCAGCTAGCTGGCTAGCGGTGATACTCTCACGAACAGGTAGAAAGTGGGCCACCTTGGAAAGATGATCGATCACGACGAAGATGGCATTATTCCCTCTCTTGGTCCTGGGAAACCCAGTAATGAAATCCATACTGATTTTATCCCATTTCCACTCAGGAATAGCCCAAGGTTGAAGGGTGCCAGCAGGCCGTTGATGCTCTGCTTTAACACGATGACAGACGTCGCAACTAGCAATGCATTGAGCAATTTCTCTGTTCCTCCTAGTCCACCAAAAACTCTGGCGTAGGTCTTGATACACTTTAGTACTACCGGGATGAATGGCGAGAGGGGATTCATGAGCTTCCTTAAGGATCAGCCGCCTCAGGTTTTGTGCTTTGGGAACCACTAAACGGTTTCCAAAGTATACGACACCTTGATCATCAACAGAGAAACAATTCGCGACTCCTTTCTTAATGTTTCTCTTAATACAAGAGATTCCCGGATCTACCTTATGCACCTTGATGATCTGATCCGTAAGGGTAGGTATCGCCACCAGGGTGGATAGGAATCCTTGAGGAACAATGTGAAGATTAAGCTTACGAAATTCCTCATGGAGAAGTGGTTGACTTTGTTGTAACATCAGGTTGTTACAATAAGATTTACGACTTAGCGCATCAGCCTTGACAGTGGCCTTGCCCGAGGTGTAAGTTATTCCTAAGTCGTAATCCGAGATCAACTCGACCCAACGTCTTTGCCTAAGATTCAAATCCGGTTGGGTGAAGATATATTTCAGACTTTGGTGATCAGTGAAGATCTCGCGACGATTACCGAGAAGGTAATGTCGCCAAGTTTTAAGTCATGGACTACCGCTGCAAGCTCTAGATCATGTGTGGGATAGTTTTCCTGATGGGGGTGTAACTGCCGTGAAGCATAGGCAATTACCTGACGATCTTGCATGAGTATGCAACCTAGTCCTTGTCGCGAGGCGTCGCAATAGATAATAAAGTCCTTGGAGCAATCTGGTGGTACCAGTACGGGAGCAGTTGTTAGGCGTTTTTCAGTTCCTGAAAGCTGAACTCGCACTGTGGGGTCCACTCGAACTTTTATATTTCTTGAGGAGTTCAGTTAGAGGTTTAGCAACCTTGAAGAAATTCTCGACAATGCGGCGACAATAGCTCGCTAAGCCAAGGAAGCTCCGAACTTGCTTGACCGTTTCAGGTGGAGTCCAATTGTCACGACCGGTTTTCCGGGTAATAAATTTCCAGAAAAGACCGTCGTGCTCATCAACCCCAGGATTACTGTTAGCTGATGAGGCTCCAACTTGATACAGAAATTCCAAGCAAAATACAAAATATGTAGTACAAGACCATTCTGGCCTGTGAGTACAACAAATGGTTTCTAGTGGTTGATGGCGGAAGCGGGTTGTGAAACATCAGTGTCTATGGGACTCCATTTCCCACGGAAACAGCTGACCAGGTTAATTCCTATCTTCACGAGGCTGCTATCTCCATTGTGTGGGTTCCGGGGCTGGCATCGCGTCGCTCATCTCCGTGCAAGATAATCTGGCCAAGACAATAGCCAGGGACAAGCCAGTGAGTACTTTGAATGTACTCGCAAACATTATGAACACAGGTATAATATAACCATGATGTGCAAAAGAAATATTTTTATGCTCATGACGTCAGTCACAATAGATAAATGAAACTCTGATGCGTGCAAGCAAGTTATTTATAAAATTGCAATAACAAGGTAGTAAAAAAACTTATGAAACAAATAAAAAGTACTGCCACAGCCGAGCGTCTGAGCGACGCCACATAAAGGGCTTTAAAAGAAATGCCACAGTTGGGCGTCTGAGCGACGCCACATAAAAGGCTTTAAGAGAAATGCCACAGTCGGGCGTCTGAGGGACGCCACATAAAGGGCTTTAAAAGAAATGCCACAGTCGGGCGTCTGAGCGACGCCACATAAAGGGCTTTAAAAGAAATGCCACAGTCGGGCGTCTGAGCGACGCCACATAAAGGGCTTTAAAAGAAATGCCACAGTCGGGCGTCTGAGGGACGCCACATAAAGGGCTTTAAAAGAAATGCCACAGTCGGGCGTCTGAGCGACGCCACATAAAGGGCTTTAAAAGAAATGCCACAGTCGGGCGTCTGAGCGACGCCACATAAAGGGCTTTAAAAGAAATGCCACAGTCGGGCGTCTGAGCGACGCCACATAAAGGGCTTTAAAAGAAATGCCACAGTCGGGCGTCTGAGCGACACCACATAAAGGGCTTTAAAAGAAATGCCACAGTCGGGCGTCTGAGCGACACCACATAAAGGGCTTTAAAAGAAATGCCATAGTCGGGCGTCTGAGCGACACCACATAAAGGGCTTTAAAAGAAACAGTCATAATGAATATCCCGGAGGTAGAAACATCCCAGAGATACTCGGTAATAACAATAATATCACGGGTTAGTCAACAATAATAATAATCATAGATATCACAAGTCACGAGTAGTAATTCCATTTTCTGGTTAACAGTTTCACCTCCGAAGACCGACACTAAGACCGACACCTGACCCATCCCAGACTGTAATCCTTAACCATGGACACGGCTATTCGAATAGGTTTATTCTCTGCAGAGGGTGTACTCTTTACCCACGAGTAACGGATTTCTTTAGTCCATCGGGACTAATTCCATCTACGGTCTTTTTGTTGAAAACACACCTAACTTGCACACACCAGCTTATCACACACGTGTCTGGAATCACCCACGACACCTGTTAAGCAAACTCTAAGTGGGGAGGCTACAACCTCGCGTAGCATGGGATCAAACTTATATTGCGCGCTCTAAGGGGTGGCCTCCCCTCTCGGTCCCAACCGGAAACACCCATGCCCCCGGACCAGGTGGCCTGCCTACCAGCTACAACCGGTATCTTCCACCATGCCCTGTCTGTACGGTGTGTGCTGAAAAGAGGTTGACAACTTACTAAACCGTACTCTACTTGCTGTAGAGACGAGTGGTAGTACAAAACAAATATGGGGGTTACTAGAACAAGACTCGATCTACGGTCGACTTAGGAGGTTCAAGTATTCCCCGCATGATTAGTATAACGAATATATTTCAACCAATACAATCAACACTCATTATATCTTACCATGCCATACCGGACATAACCGTCCCGACGGTGACCGACGACAAACTCATGCCTACCCGAGGCAGAGGTTTTCCCGGTTCCTACCGGTATGCATGCAAGGCACATGAGGATGATTATCATCACAAGTGTGTTCATTTCCAACAGCATGGAAATCAATAACATGCACACATGCATATGATCATATCACATGAAATAACAAGTCCTTTGAAATGCGGTGGTGTTATAAATGCATCAATGATCACACCAAAAATATTATGCCGGGATTCAGAATGCTTGCCTTCAATGTTGTGGAGGGGTGAGGTGCTCTCCAAAACTTTTGAAAGCTTCTTCTCTCTCCCAAAATCCTATTTGAAAATATATTTGAATCAACACATATTTCACAAACAGAACAAAAAAAGTTGTTTGAAATTTTTTCAAATAAATCTTAAAATAAACTAGACCAAATTTGAGGAATGTAGGAAAAAGAATCAACTCATTTGGACTTATATTTAAAAAGTTATAGCCAGTCAAAGTTCTGGTCAAAATCTGTTTTAAAATTAAAACAGAAAAGAAAACGTTTTGAAGAGATTACGCTTTCGCGCAGAGAAGACGTATCACGGGTATGACACCTCCACTTACTCCAGCATGGACGGCGCGGGGTCGCTGACAGTGGGTCCAGGGGCCCACTGGTCAGGTTTGACCAGTCGCCGCGCGTCGTCTCCCTCCTCTGCCCGAGCGGAGCGGGGCTCCGGCGATCGTTGCCGGCGTTTGGCTGCTCCTCGTGGGCCCCCGAGGGTAGGGATGGATCCGCACGGCTGGGGCGGTTCTCCCGATGGTCGTAGGGTCATCGGAGGTGGAGGAGATCGCCGGCGGCGAGCTCCGCGGCAGAGGGAAGCTCCGGTGACAAAGTGATTTGTTGGCGGCGATGGCTCCTGATCAAAATTAAGTAGGGGGTTGGGTTCGCAGGGGAATGAGGAAGTTACTCGCGAAGAGAATAGAGAGGGGGAGGTACTGGAGGTGCCGGATTGGCCGGGGCGGTGGCGGCGGCAGGAGTTGCCGGAGATGAGGAAGGAGGCCTCCCCGGGTCGAATGCGAGGCAGGGGAGCGCCATGGGGGTAGCATAAGGTCGCCTGCATGCTCAGAGGGGCTCGCGGTGTCCATTTATAGCTCGCCGAGGTCGGTTTCGCGGCGGTGGATAAGGGCGGCCGGCGAACCGTCGTTCTGTAGCAGCAGGGCATCGTGGCGGCGACGAGCGCTAGAGGACACACTCGCGGATGAGCACGCGCTGTTCCAGGGGCCAGGTGGCGAGCATGAGAGGCTTTGGCGGCGCCGACATGGGCAGAGGCTGCCGGGCGGCGGCGGCGGCTAGCGCTTGGCCTGCCGGGCGCGGCGGGGGCTGCTTGGCGCGTTGCTGCAAGGAGGGGAGCGCGTGGCGTGGTGTTGCAGAGCGGGCCAAAGCCGTGGGGCCAGCGTGTCGGCTGGGGCACGTGGCTGCAATTGGCGCGCTCTGGGCGCGTCCAGTGCACGCACACCAGATGTTCGACACAATGCCGCGGCATGCTACAGGTCGCAGGTGAGGATGGGGTTTACCAGATCGAGGTTAGGAGCAACGGGGAGTCTAGTGGACATGCTAGTTTGATCAAAGGTGCAAGTTCACAGTGCAATGCCAAAACTCATGTCAAAACTGGTCATGCTCTCCAGGTGTTTGACAAAATGCCACAGGCACTTAGGCAAGTCTTGGAGTGGCCAAAAACTCCAGATGGGGGTCTTTGTAGATGCAAGAGAGAGTGGTGTGGTTATTTGGACAAAAGGGGAAACTTGCTAGTGCAAGTTTTGCAAAACTACATTTCTGGACAGGAAATAAATAGCATTATTTCATGAACCAAAAATGATCCAAATGGTGCATGCTCCTGGACTAAGGGGTTTAACATGGAGGACTACAAGTAGGAGAAATAATCAAGGGTATATGAGCAACTAAAATGGTTGTTGCTGTACAAATCCTCAAATTGGACCAGAATGGAAAAGAGGTTGATACACTCAAACTTTTCAAAGAACAACCCTGGATTTTTGCACAAAGTGGAATAATATGCTCCTACTGACCTCCCTTAATTTTGGTAGAAGTTTTAAAGAAATATTTAAATAGGTTGTAGTGCAAAATGCACTCTGGACCAGAGAAGAAAAATTGAGTGTAGAGCTCAAAATATTTCATGAATGAAATATATTTTTGCATAAAAGTGACTTAAAAACATCACATGACATCTCCAAATTTTTATGGGAATTTTAAGTGAATTTATCAAATGGTTGCAGTTCAAATATGGTCATTTAACCATAGAAAAACCCTTTTCAAGGAAATAATGATCAAGCAACTAAATTAGTTAATTAGTTATACTGGAAAAGGGAAAAAATTTCTTGAGAGGTTAAACAAGTCCAACAACATTTTTGAAAAGTTTTCTTTTTGGGAAAAACTCATCATAACAGGGAAGGAAATGATTTAAACAAAAATCAAAATGGAGCTCAAAAATTCAAAGATTTAAATCCTCGCAAAATTTTATTCCCTTAAAACTAGGCCAAAATTTTGGGGTGTCACAATACTAACCTCCTTAAGAAAAATCTCGTCCTCGAGATTTGCTAAAAGTGGTGTTAAGAAAATAATTACGCAATAATGATGTGGCTACAGTGAGAGGGCAATAAGTGGTGAAAAACCACAGTGTGAAAACTGGTGCCGCGTGGAAAAGTCTACGGTCCGGGACAAAAACGGGCGATTTCTATGCTGGATATAAATTTAGGATAACTCCTAAATTTAGATATACGCTGGTCGTACCCGAGAGCATAGTGCTCTCTCTGGCCGACAGGTGGACCCGGGGCCCACTGTCAGCCTCTTCTTCTCCCACTGGCTCCTCCTTCTACCTCTGGCTCTCTCTTCCTCCTCTCTCCCACGCGCTTTCTCCACCAGCGACGCCTAGTGTGTAGGGCATCTAGGCCGTACCGTGGTAGTGCGCGGCGTGCTAGCTGTCGGTGCAGCGTGCACTCACCTCGCGGGCCAGCGCGCTGTCGGCACTGCTCGCGGATTCGACTCCGAACACCGGCGATCGGCGACGAGCGGCGTTGGTGGACTTCGCCCACCGTACACCGAGTTCGAGCTATAAAAACGGCCGGGGTGCCTCTCTCTTCTTCCTCACATCTGGCCTCACTTCTCCTCCTCCTTTCTCCATTACTGCTTACAGAAGCTCGGTCGAGGCTCTAATGGCAGAGGCGATGCCGGACTGGTTTGTGATCCTGATATGCGGAGGGCTGGCGACGCTGCTGGGGCTCTCTGTGCTCCTGTGCGCGATGATCTTCGACGAGTATCGTGATGCTGCGGCTCGGGTGTTGGCTCTCCACGGTGGTGGTGATCATGAGGAGTAGATGGAGTGTGTCGGGTGCTAACTGTTGTTAGGGGGTGATTAGCTGGATGTAACACCGTTGCAAAATTTTGCAAACAGTGTATGTGTCCGAATGATTATGGTTGTGAGTCTGCTGTGTGGTGCTGAGTGAAATTAATCTGCGTCGTGAGAAGGGGCAGGTGTAGCAACTCAGGGAAAAGAAATTTCGCTCCAGGATTTTGCAAGGGAAAAACAGTTAATATAACCCACAATAAAAACTACACACATTAGTAGAAGCCAAATAATTGACTTGCCATACAAACTCAGGGTATCACGCATAAGTCACATACATAAATAAATGCTGCAAGGAACAAATACAATAGTGACGTCTAAAAAGAAAACGGTAACTGGACGGGGTCCTGATAAAATGTCTCTGGTAAAGGAATACATTCTTCTACAATTGGAGGCAGTGGATTGACCAGTCGATGTATGCGTCTTTCCGTGTCGGGTCTCAGTGGTCTGCCGATGGCAATCTGAGGATTTAAATCTGTGAGGCTCTGGAGATAATCCATCACTCGCTGGTTCAAATGCTCTTGAGCAATGATGTACTGGATAAGGTTGGCCAGAACTGGGTCTCTCTCAATACGTCCACCGGGAAAAGATGTAACTTCTCCAGGTGCTGCACGATCGGAAAGTAATAATATCCTCGTTCGCGGGCATAGGGTACTGCGGATCGAAGACGAGCAATTGCTTCTTTCGCAGCAGCTTCTATGGCCAGGTGTGGGGTTGGCATAGATTTCCCCATGAAGGAAATTTCTATTGGATCTTGGTTGGGGTCTACAGGAGGAATGTGTACTGCTTCCCAATATTCCGAGGTGGATGGGGTGATCCTTGATTTGAACAGCTCGTACTGAGGTGGCTGGGTAGAACCCATGGTACTACGGGTAAAATCCCATAATATTTTGACAAAGCTACCTGGGGTTGCATCTGGGGTTCTCAGATGAATGCTGGGGCTCGGCATGACAGGAAAAAGTGCGAGTGTGGTGCACAAGGTGGGGGTTGCTGGGTAAGGTCACAAGGTGGCCTTTATATAGCAATGGAGCTGGATTCGTTTTACCGTGGTGAAAGGTAATAAATTTGCCAGCTTAGCTCCAAAGGTCGGGTCAGTGTCAGAGATACACATATCTCATAAAGAGACGTGTTACTGTGGTTGTCGTCGGGTTGGTTTTGGTAGTTGTGCCCGGAAAATATGCAGCTATGCGCTGACCAAATATGCAAGGCTACTATTAAAGCAGAGGCACAAAGACAGGCTGTGTTAAAATACGCGGTCGCATGATTACAAAGCGAGGATACATTGAAACTTGGTGCTACTCATACGGCTTAGTCTACCTCGTTTATGTCTAAACGGGCGTGCCTGGTGGATGTCGAGGCTTCTCCACGTGTCTCTCTGCCGGGATTAGTCGGAGATGGCGGGGGAACTGCGGGGTCGGGGTAGTGATGATGACCATCGCGGGGATTGTTGGCCACAACCCCGTTGGAGTGTGCTCCCAATATGCGACGAAGCACTTCTGGGGTTATCGCAGCACCTTGGCCGATGGCTAGGGCAGATCTCGGGGTCTCGATCGGTTGTCCAAACAGCACGACTGGGTTGTCGGTGTTGGGCTCGTTTTCCTCTCTCGCCGGGGCTCGACGAACCAGCTCTCCACGAGCTGCGATTAGATCAATAGTGATCTGGTCGAACAGTGCCTCTAGTGCACTTACATAGCGCACTAGGTGCAATAATGCGGGGTCCGTCTCGTGATCTCCATTGGCAACTTGGGGTGGTCTACCATACCCTTCACGCCTGGGGTAGTAGTGAAACGAGCGACAGTTAACTCCGGGCGACAAGTGCCTGAGATGAACTATAGCCTCTCGAGCGGCTAGCTGGATGGCTTGTGGCTCAAAGGAAGTTGTCCTTCCAGTGAACCTGTAGGGGCGGTCGGGTGCTAGACTCCTACCGTAGATGTGCACAGTGGCCCAGAATTGACGGTCTTCACCGCTCATGGGTCCTTGATACACAACATATTCTGGTGGCTCCTCTAACGCGTAGGCACGACGGGTGAGGTTTGCGAGGATGGTCACAAAACCTCCAAGGCTGGTTGCTGTGGTTTCATTGTGCACGACAGGGCCAGGCATTGTGGCTCGGTTTGGGGGTAGCGGCTGTGCTGTGCTGGGTTGAGGCTAGCGTGCCCTTTTTATAAGAAAAAGGGGACGGAGTCTTCCTTCGCACGCTTGCGAGAAAGGACTATTTAGGGGCCGGTCACTGGCGCATGAGCGACAGGTTAGGTTGATAGGTTGGGCACCGACTGCCAAAAGGTGTTGGGTCACTGTGTGGCTATCTTGCACGAGAAGCTTGGCTAGGGTTTGGCTAAGGTCTAGTGGGTTGGTTTGCCTAAGTTTATTGACCTGGCTAGGATAGGATTAGCCAATGGTCAGCCTGGCTCTGATACCAAGCCTGTCACGACCTGTTTTCCGGGTAATAAATTTCCAGAAAAGACCGTCGTGCTCATCAGCCCCAGGATTACTGTTAGCTGATGAGGCTCCAACTTGATACAGAAATTCCAAGCAAAATACAAAATATGTAGTACAAGACCATTCTGGCATGTGAGTACAACAAATGGTTTCTAGTGGTTGATGGCGGAACCGGGTTGTGAAACATCAGTGTCTATGGGACTCCATTTCCCACGGGAACAGCTGACCAGGTTAATTCCTATCTTCGCGAGGCTGCTATCTCCATTGTGTGGGTTCCGGGGCTGGCATCGCGTCGCTCATCTCCATGCAAGATAATCTGGCCAAGACAATAGCCAGGGACAAGCCAGTGAGTACTTTGAATGTACTCCAAAACATTATGAACACAGGTATAATATAACCATGATGTGCAAAAGAAATATTTTTATGCTCATGACGTCAGTCACAATAGATAAATGAAACTCTGATGCGTGCAAGCAAGTTATTTATAAAATTGCAATAACAAGGTAGTATAAAAACTTATGAAACAAATAACAAGTACTGCCACAGTCGGGCGTCTGAGCGACGCCACATAAAGGGCTTTAAAAGAAATGCCACAGTTGGGCGTCTGAGCGACGCCACATAAAGGGCTTTAAAAGAAATTCCACAGTCGGGCGTCTGAGCGACGCCACATAAAGGGCTTTAAAAGAAATGCCACAGTCGGGCGTCTGAGCGACGCCACATAAAGGGCTTTAAAAGAAATGCCACAGTCGGGCGTCTGAGCGACGCCACATAAAGGGCTTTAAAAGAAATGCCATAGTCGGGCGTCTGAGCGACGCCACATAAAGGGCTTTAAAAGAAATGCCACAGTCGGGCGTCTGAGCGACACCACATAAAGGGCTTTAAAAGAAATGCCACAGTCGGGCGTCTGAGCGACACCACATAAAGGGCTTTAAAAGAAATGCCACAGTCGGGCGTCTGAGCGACACCACATAAAGGGCTTTAAAAGAAACAATCATAATGAATATCCCGGAGGTAGAAACATCCCAGAGATACTCGGTAATAACAATAATATCACGGGTTAGTCAACAATAATAATAATCATAGATATCACAAGTCACGAGTAGTAATTTCATTTTCTGGTTAACAGTTTCACCTCCGAAGACCGACACTAAGACCGACACCTGACCCATCCCAGACTGTAATCCTAAACCATGGACACGGCTATTCGAATAGGTTTATTCTCTGCAGAGGGTGTACTCTTTACCCACGAGTAACGGATTTCTTTAGTCCATCGGGACTAATTCCATCTACGGTCTTTTTGTTGAAAACACACCTAACTTGCACACACCAGCTTATCACACACGTGTCTGGAATCACCCACGACACCTGTTAAGCAAACTCTAAGTGGGGAGGCTACAACCTCGCGTAGCATGGGATCAAACTTATATCGCGCGCTCTAAGGGGTGGCCTCCCCTCTCGGTCCCAACCGGAAACACCCATGCCCCCGGACCAGGTGGCCTGCCTACCAGCTACAACCGGTATCTTCCACCATGGCCTCTCTGTACGGTGTGTGCTGAAAAGAGGTTGACAACTTACTGAACCATACTCTACTTGCTGTAGAGACGAGTGGTAGTACGAAACAAATATGGGGGTTACTAGAACAAGACTCGATCTACGGTCGACTCAGGAGGTTCAAGTATTCCCTGGATGATTAGTATAACGAATATATTTCAACCAATACAATCAACACTCATTATATCTTACCATGCCATACCGGACATAACCGTCCCGACGGTGACCGGCGACAAACTCATGCCTACCCGAGGCAGAGGTTTTCCCGGTTCCTACCGGTATGCATGCAAGGCACATGAGGATGATTATCATCACAAGTGTGTTCATTTCCAACAGCATGGAAATCAATAACATGCACCCATGCATATGATCATATCACATGAAATAACAAGTCCTTCGAAATGCGGTGGTGTTATAAATGCATCAATGATCACACCAAAAATATTATGCCGGGATTCAGAATGCTTGCCTTCAATGTTGTGGAGGGGTGAGGTGCTCTCCAAAACTTTTGAAAGCTTCTTCTCTCTCCCAAAATCCTATTTGAAAATATATTTGAATCAACACATATTTCACAAACAGAACAAAAAAAGTTGTTTGAAAATTTTTCAAATAAATCTTAAAATAAACTAGACCAAATTTGAGGAATGTAGGAAAAAGAATCAACTCATTTGGACTTATATTTAAAAAGTTATAGCCAGTCAAAGTTCTGGTCAAAATCTGTTTTAAAATTAAAACAGAAAAGAAAACGTTTTGAAGAGATTACGCTTTCGCGCAGAGAAGACGTATCATGGGTATGACGCCTCCACTTACTCCAGCGTGGACGGCGCGGGGTCACTGACAGTGGGTCCAGGGGCCCACTGGTCAGGTTTGACCAGTCGCCGCGCGTCGTCTCCCTCCTCTGCCCGAGCGGAGCGGGGCTCCGGCGATCGTCGCCGGCGTTTGGCTGCTCCTCGCGGGCCCTCGAGGGTAGGGATGGATCCGCACGGCTGGGGCGGTTCTCCCGGTGGTCGTAGGGTCGTCGGAGGTGGAGGAGATCGCCGGCGGCGAGCTCCGCGGCGGAGGGAAGCTCCGGTGACAAAGTGATTTGTTGGCGGCGATGGCTCCCGATCAAAATTAAGTAGCTTGTTGGGTTCGCAGGGGAATGAGGAAGTTACTGGCAAAGAGAACAGAGAGGGGGAGGTACTGGAGGTGCCGGATTGGCCGGGGTGGTGGCGGCGGCAGGAGTTGCCGGAGATGAGGAAGGAGGCCTCCCCGGGTCGAATGCGAGGCAGGGGAGCGCCATGGGGGTAGCATAAGGTCGCCTGCATGCTCAGAGGGGCTCGGGGTGTCCATTTATAGCTCGCCGAGGTCGGTTCCGCGGCGGTGGATAAGGGCGGCCGGCGAACCGTCGTTCTGTAGCAGTAGGGCATCGTGGCGGCGACGAGCGCTCGAGGACACACTCGCGGATGAGCACGCGCTGTTCCAGGGGCCAGGTGGCGAGCGTGAGAGGCTTTGGCGGCGCCGACATGGGCAGAGGCTGTCGGGCGGCAGCGGCGGCTAGCGCTTGGCCTGCCGGGCGCGGAGGGGGCTGCTTGGCGCGTTGCTGCGAGGAGGGGAGCGTGTGGCGTGGTGCTGCAGAGCGGGCCAAAGCCGTGGGGCCAGCGTGTCGGCTCGGGCACGTGGCTGCAATTGGCGCGCTCTGGGCGCGTGTAGTGCACGCACACCAGATGTTCGACACAATGCCGCGGCATGCTACAGGTCGCAGGTGAGGATGGGGTTTACCAGATCGAGGTTAGGAGCAACGGGGAGTTTAGTGGACATGCTAGTTTGATCAAAGGTGCAAGTTCACAGTGCAATGCCAAAACTCATGTCAAAACTGGTCATGCTCTCCAGGTGTTTGACAAAATGCCACAGGCACTTAGGCAAGTCTTGGAGTGGCCAAAAACTCCAGATGGGGGTCTCTGTAGATGCAAGAGAGAGTGGTGTGGTTATTTGGACAAAAGGGGAAACTTGCTAGTGCAAGTTTTGCAAAACTACATTTCTGGACAGGAAATAAATAGCATTATTTCATGAACCAAAAATGATCCAAATGGTGCATGCTCCTGGACTAAGGGGTTTAACATGGAGGACTACAAGTAGGAGAAATAATCAAGGGTATATGAGCAACTAAAATGGTGGTTGCTGTACAAATCCTCAAATTGGACCAGAATGGAAAAGAGGTTGATACACTCAAACTTTTCAAAGAACAACCCTGGATTTTTGCACAAAGTGGAATAATATGCTCCTACTGACCTCCCTTAATTTTGGTAGAAGTTTTAAAGAAATATTTAAATAGGTTGTAGTGCAAAATGCACTCTGGACCAGAGAAGAAAAATTGAGTGTAGAGCTCAAAATATTTCATGAATGAAATATATTTTTGCATAAAAGTGACTTAAAAACATCACATGACATCTCCAAATTTTTATGGGAATTTTAAGTGAATTTATCAAATGGTTGCAGTTCAAATATGGTCATTTAACCATAGAAAAACCCTTTTCAAGAAAATAATGATCAAGCAACTAAATTAGTTAATTAGTTATACTGGAAAAGGGAAAGTTTTTCTTGAGAGGTTAAACAAGTCCAACAACATTTTTGAAAAGTTTTCTTTTTGGGAAAAACTCATCATAACAGGGAAGGAAATGATTTAAACAAAAATCAAAATGGAGCTTAAAAAATTCAAAGATTTAAATCCTGGCAAAATTTTATTCCCTTAAAACTAGGCCAAAATTTTGGGTGTCACACCAATCAAGGACGGCTTGAACTCGCTCGGGATTGACAGCAATACCCTTACTAGAGATTACATGGCCTAGATAGGTCACTTCTGGCAACCAAAATTCACACTTGGAGAATTTGGCATAAAGGCGATGCTCTCAAAGTTTCATCAATACCAGCCTTAGATGTTCGGCATGTTCTTCCTTGCTCTTGGAGTAGATGAGTATATCATCGAGGTATACCATGACGAATTTATCCTAATACTCCATGAAGACCGAGTTCATTAACCGAGAGAAGGTGGCTGGGGCATTGGTTAAACCGGAGGACATAACGGTGTACTCGTATTGGCCATAATGAGTAACAAAGGCCGTTTTGGGAATGTCCCCATTTCTGATTTTGATTTGATGGTAGCCCAACCTCAAATCCATCTTGGAAAAGACTAATGATCCAGCGAGTTGATCATATAGATCGTTGATCCTGGGGAGCGGATACTTGTTCTTGATAGTGACCAAGTTGACAGGTCGGTAATCTACAACCATCTGATCCGTTCCATCCTTCTTCTTGACGAAGAGGACGGGGCAAGCCCAAGGAGAGGAACTAGGACGGATGAAACCCTTTTTCAAGGACTCATCAAGTTGGTTCTTAAGCTCGGCTAGTTCTAAGGGTGCCATCTTATAGGGTCTCCTGGAAATTGGAATGGTTCCTGGAACAAGGTCTATCACAAACTCGACATCCCTGTCAGGTGGAACACCTGGCAGTTCTTCTGGAAAGACATCAGGGAAGTCTCAAACTACCGGAATATCTTCAAGGTCTGGAAGGGGTTGGCATTTAGGGAGTAAAGCTGGCGCTTGGCCACTTGAGTTAAGACATTGACTGTCTTACCCGATGGGTGAGTAAGTTGAACGGTTCTAGTGGCACAATCAATCTTAGCATAATGAGCTGACATCCAGTCCATACCAAGATGATGTTTATGTCCGAGGACTTGAGAGCTATTAAAGATGCAAGTAAGACAAGTCTATCGACAAGAATTTCATTCCCATGGCTTACTCTAGAAGTTTTCCATTTGGAACCCAGAGTTTGAATTACCATGGAAGTGGGCATGTCACAGAATGTTGTGTTATGCAATCAAGCATAGTTCTCATATACGAATGAATGAGATGCTCCAGTATCGAAAAGAACAGATGCCGGATGGCAATTAACAAGGAGCGTACCAAGGACGACGTTAGGATCATCATGAGCCTCCTCAGCTGAGACATAGTTGACATGGCCACGTGCTGTGGTGGCTGGCTTGGCGTAGAAGGTCTTTCTCTCTGGCTTACCATGACCAACAGATTTTCCAGACTAGTTGAGGTTGTTGTTCTGGGGACACTCTCGACTGTAGTGACCCGGCTCTCCACACTTGTAACATGTCACAACATTGGGGCGTGGAGCAGCATTAGCAACGGGGCCACCATAGGGCTTAGACGGTGCGAACTGCTGGTTGGGGTGAGGCGTCTCAAAGTATGGCCTCGGAATGAACCTGGGTGGCAGCGCTGTTCTTGGAATCCACACCCGGCGCTTCTGAGATACAGAGCCGAATGAAGAACCAAAATCACGAGAGTGCTTGCGTGAAGCGTCATAGTCAGACTGGCCTGTCTCAGCACTGATGGCTTTATTGACCAACTTCTGGAAGGAGGTGCACTCGTGCAGACGAAGATCGCGGTGAAGCTTGGGGCTAAGTCCCTTGCGGAACCTTGCCTGCTTCTTAGCGTCGGTGGATACCTCTTCAGGAGCATATTATGCCAAATTCCCAAATTCACGACTATATGCATCCACAGTCAGTCTGCCTTGGGTGAAATTGCAGAACTCTTCCCTCTTACGATCTATGAGGCCTTCCGGGATGTGATGCTCATGGAAAGCCTCACTGAATTTAGCCCAAGTAGTGATTTGGCTGACCGGGCGCATAGCCTCAAAGTTTTCCCACCAAAGGCTAGCAGGGCCTTCGAGGTGATAGGCAGCATAGGTAACCTTATTAGCTTTGGCTACATTGGCAGAATGTAGCTTGTGGGTGATGCTGCGAAGCCAGTCATCCATGTCGAGAGGCTTGACGGAATGATTAAACTTTGGTGGGTACAACTTGATAAAGTCATTGATTGACACCAAGTCGTTTCGCTATTGACGTGCAATGTTCTACTCAATTCTCTCCAGCAAGCGGTTGGTCTCACGCTTGTTTCTTTCTGCCTCCAGCATAACTTCGGCCAGAGAAGGCGGGTGAGGCAGATTTTCACCCCTAGCGGCACTGGCTTCCCCCTGCTCCGGGGCAGCAGGGTTGCTGCGGGTGTTGACCATCCTAGGAAAAACAAGACAATGGTTTAGATAAGGATGGCACAAACTTGGCAAGGAAGTGCAGAATGTAATGGATAACATGGAATGCTGAGATGTTCATTGCACGACATGGTAATATAGAAACTGCCACATATATATACCATTGGTCATATACACCGTACATAGTTTAGTACAAGCCCAGGCTAGAGTACAACTACGGTGAAAGACATTACATCTCATCGAAGGCATTCGAAGCTCCTATACATTACTTCTCTACACCTCCGGAGCGTGATACACACCAAGTCGTATCCCACGGTCACGCAGGACTGTGGAGAATACAACTATTACAGGACTAGTGAAACTACTACTAGCTCAGACGGCTCCGTAGTAATCCTCATAAAAATCACCACCAAAGCCTGGAAGTGGAACATGATCATCTGGGAACAGACGGTCCTGCGGAGCCTGTGGACCATAGGGACTCGGATGTGGACTTGGTCCCACAGATGGTGGCAGACGGGGACCACGAGGAGGGGTGATGCCTCCTACATCACGCCACTCCATACAATCTGGCAATCCAGACCACACAGGGTACAGGTCCCTCAGGTCCATGTATTCTGCCTGCACAGCAGGTGCAAACCGAGTCAAAGTGGCCCAGTGATCAGAACGAGAGTGGAAAAGCTCCATACGCAAGGACCGATTTTCGTGGTCCTTATCCTCGAGCATCTCGGCAGTGGTGCGGAGTAGTGACTCCTCATGTATAGAGTCATAGTACAAAGCCTGATAGTACCCCTGTGCTCCAGGAGTGAGGCTGGCATGTAGCGGAAATCGGTGTTCTGAAGCAAGGCGGTCCTTGCTCGAATGATAGTCATCATTGAGTAAGCTGCATCCTGCACAGACATCTCAATAGTGACCCCAAGTCCATAGGAGCAGTGAAGGGGCTCGGTGGCTCCAGGATAATAGGGATATGTCCTGACGGTACGAAGGTACTGGCTCTGGTTGAAGTCCCGGAACTGCTCCTCGATGATATATTCCGGATACCATCGATAGCCTGTCTTGACCATCACTCGAACCAACATGGCCGTGTGACCGGGTACATCGAGGCACCGGGTCAGACGAACCACTTGGTTCTGGGAACGGGTGGCCATCTGAAAGCACAGAATAATGCAAAGGCATTAGAATTTCCTAGGAGAAATCGGACAGCATAACGGCTGTAAATGCTCAGAAAAAGATTTGAGACATTCACAACAG
This sequence comes from Triticum dicoccoides, assembly GCF_002162155.2. NCBI lineage: Eukaryota > Viridiplantae > Streptophyta > Magnoliopsida > Poales > Poaceae > Triticum > Triticum dicoccoides. The sequence goes on from NC_041392.1 coordinate 206,454,935, forward strand.
CTTGCAAAACCAGTCAACAACGTCATATCAAGGTTCTGGTTCAACTGACAACATACTAAAAGTAGTAGAAACTATACTGAGGCTTGTAACAACAATCCTATAAGCTACTACGGATTAGTAACACGTGAACCTGATAGAAGAAGATAGCCTTGTCCTTAACCCACGTAGAATGAGAAGAGAATGACTCAGATCAGAGGGCATAAGGTAAAGGAGTAAAAGAGCCATATGTTCCCTCCCACAATCAATTCCCCTACATATAACTAAAGCATTTCTAGACTCAACATCGACCAGTTTGGCTCAACGAACCTACAGGCAGTCCGGCTCTGATGCCAACGATGTCAGGACCCCGATTCCAAGTCACATCAATCTAGCCGGTAACACCTCATATCACTTTGCGGCCTCACGCACGGTATTCCCACGGGTGTTACCTTACCATGGCCTGGGACCGTTTGCGCCTTTTGGCTCGCGTATATGATAGTGTCTCTAGCATCCATATGATAGAGAACCCGGGCCGACATGGCTAGTCGTGAACCGAAAGTGGCACTAACCTATGGGGACATGTGTACATGAATCACATCAAGCATGTCGGTTAACAGCGTGTGAATCCGGGCTGTAGCACTGGGCTAACAGGACTCCGGGGAACCCGGACTGTAGCAGGCTAGGCAGGACTCCGGAAGTCACTGCGTGACATTTCCCCGAAGGGAAAGACATAGGCACAAAGTGAAACACATGTCGGCCAATCAAGTGTCCTGAGCAGTAGTGCTGGGTTAGCAGGACTCCGGTGAACCGGGCTATAGCGGACTACTATGGCTCAAGGAGCACTAGACTACATTTCCGCATAAGAGAGGCTGCCAAGGATAAACAACTAGATTGTCGGATCCCACACATACCAAGCATTTCAATCATACACACAATATGCTCTATATGTGTAAATACAACATGGCATCACAACAAAACTCTACAACTCAAGTACTTTATTTAAAGGCTCCGGAGAGCCATACATAACATGTTCATACAGGTAGGGGTCACAAGACCCGACACTCAAGTCATACAAGCATACAAGCACATGCGGAAGCAAATAAGTCTGGGTACAGACACTAGAAAGAAAGAAGGCTTGTCGAAGCCTGACTATCTACATAGGTCCCTCCATGGCCAGAATCACCACCTGGGTGGCAAGTTACTCATCGACGTCGAGGTCTACATAAAACCCATCGGAGGGGGCGGTGTTGTCGTCTAAAAACAGTAATTAAAGCAACATGAGTACAAAGGTACTCAACAAGTCTTACAACAGATCCTACTATACATGCTCATTCTTAAGAAGGTGGTGGAGTTATTGCAGCAAGCCAGCTTTGACTCTTGGCTAAGCTATCCTATGAGACACCACTATAAAATAGTTTCTGCACACGAGTCCACTAGTCACCAACGCAATACTCCACCGGGGATCCTCCCTCATCATCCTACGAGAGGGCCATCCTCGGTACTCACACCATTAACTTGTCTATGAACTGTATAGGCAACCAAGTAGTCCATTACCGTGGACGCGGCTATTCGAATAGTTGATGTTAACCCTGCAGGGGTGTACTTCTTCATACACGCTCTCACCACTTATCGTCGTTTACACGACATGTACTCGGCAACCTTCAAGTGGAAGCCCAACGAGGGTGTCGGCCATGGCCTACCTAAACACTCAAGTCTCTAGTCTAGGTTTATCGCCTATCCAGGTTCCATCTGTAGGGAGTCCAGCCGAGGTTTCCACATACGGCCCTGAACGATGTGAACAGGGTTCCCGAGGCACCGAACGGGTGACTCGGTACACCGTGCCACGGTGTATCTACCGCATCATAGGCCACCCCTAGGGTCAGCGCTACGCACGGCCGCCAACACATAACCTACAAACACCAGAAACTAATTGCAACTCCTGGACAGAGTACTAGGGTGGTTAAGAAGCTGAGAGGGTCCATTGGTTTCGGTCACAATGCATGGTAGTAACTAATTCTTGAATCACACATACAGATCTCAGTTCTTCGGGACGTCCTCAATGAAACAACCCACCATGTACTCCTACATGGCCTCTCATCGATACCTTTACCAAAACATGTTCAACACAACCCTCACATTACCGACGTAATCATTTCACGCTAGCCCATCACCCAGATGAACCAGACCTGACACAACTCTAAGCATAGCAGGCATAGCAAGGTAGGAAACACATACATGGCTCAATCAACTCCTACACATGCTAGTGGGTTTCATGTAGTTACTGTGGCAATGACAGGTCATGCAGAGCATAAGGGTTCAACTACCGCAGCACACAGCAGTTTGAAATGTTGTTGTCTTAATGCAGTATATGAGAGCAGAAGTGAGAACATGGGATTGTATCGATATGATCAATGGGGCTACTTTCCTGATGGAGTAGTAGTAGGGTACTGCCCGTCAGTTGGGTACTCAGAGATATCCTCGGAGGCAGAACCTACCACCAAAGACAGCACAGAACACAATCATCACATGGCAATAAGCAACAATATGATGCATGCTATGACATGGCAATATGAGGTGTCCTGCCTAATGCAATGTGAAACAAGTTCGTTTGGGTCCATTTGAATCAAAGATTCAAATGGAAGCTTATGTTATTAAGCATTATAAGTGTATTATCTTGTTTCACCTAAAAAGCAAGGTTAAATTGTTTTGTCATGCATGAAACCATTACAGATGGAAAGACTGAATTTTTCTGATCAAATTTCATATATAAATATTTGCATTTGGAGTTACAGATTAAAAGTTATGAATTTTAGAAGTTTTGGTTATTTTCTGGAATTGCCATAAGAATAAATCCAGAAAAGGATTTACTGCATCAGCCTGGCGTCAGTGTGACGTCAGCGGTCAACTGAGACGGTCTAGGTCAACCCTGACATGTGGGTCCTGTCTGTCATTGTCAACTAAACTAACTAAGTTTAGCCGAGTCAAACTCGCCGGAGTTGACCCGGGGCTCGTAGCCGACAAGGCCAAGGACGACGGAGGGGTGTGGGTTTCCTCCTCCGGTGACCAATTGGCTGACGGAGGGCATCTATGTGACGCAGGCACTCGTCCGCGTCGAGTGGTGTAGGTGGTTGGGCCTGGGGTGGCCGGAGTCGTCGCCAGCGTCGACCTTGGCAGTCGCCGGAGCTCGGGTGAGCTCGGGGTCGTCGTTGTGACGGTCGTGGTGGCTCATGCGGGGCATGTACGTGCTCTACGCGGCACGGGGAGCATACTGGGCACGACGACCGGCCATTAGATGGCCGGAGACTCGTTGGCAGCGAGCACAGGCGGCGGTGCGTGCGGGCGAACTCGAGGCGGCGCGTACGGTGCACGAGAGCTAGAACGGGGAGGGGAGAAGGATCAGTGGCTCACTGCGAGTGCAGGGGAGCAAACGGCGAGCTCAGGAAGAGTTGGAGCGGTCGAGGTAGCGAGGGGGATTTCCGGTGATGGTGGATCGGGACGAGCAGTGAACGACGGCGAAGCTTCTTGGCACGGAGAGGCGACGAGTGGACGGCGGTGGCTGCGGGTTTCACGGCGGCGCGGGTGCGGCTGCGTCGGCCATGGCATCGAGGGAGCGAGGGAGAGAGCAGTGGGAGAGTGTGAGGTGTCGGGCAATCCAGGGCGACACCGAGGAGGCGTTCGCGGCGTCGAGGTGGTGGCCAGGCGAAGCAGACGAGCAGGGTGGTGGCGTGGCGAGCTCGGGCGCGTGCGCCGTGTCCCTCCTCTGCCTACTGGCAGAGGTAGGCGATGACTGGCACGGGCCAACACAGTGCTATGCCGGCCAGTGGGCTGCCACGTGGGCTGCGCCAGGTTAGTTCCTTTCTCTCTCTTTTTCTGTTTTTTATTTATTCTGTTATTTCTGTAACTTCAGGGCTTTATTAAAAATGCCAGGGCATTTCCAAAAATCATAAAACTAATCATGGCTACTGCTTAGAATATATCCAATAGTAAACATTTTAGTTTATGATTATTTGAGCATTTAAATTTTTTTATAGCATTTAAATGCCCAAATGCAAATACTATATGAATTAATCCAATGACCTTAAGATGTCCTAGAAAAGTGTGCACCATTTTTGTCAAAGGTTTTAACCCAAAACAAAAAGGGTGAACTTTTTAGAAGGGCATTTCAGGTTCATTGAAAAAGTTTTTACTAAACCCTAGTTGTTCCAGGGGGTGTTGGGGGTTCTGTCATCCCCATTTCAGTTTTCTGGGAAATTAAACATGATGCAACACTCTAATGCACGAACTAGCTAGGGTGTGATAGGCATCTTCCCTTGGATGACTCCGGGTGGTCGCAGCTGCGCTCCATCTTTGGTTCGGCCGCGAGCACGGCCGCTCCCTTGCGCTTGACGTCATTGGCCTTGGTCTTCTTGTCTTTTGGGTCCATGTCATGGAGCTTGAGAAGGGAGATCTGCCCCTCCTCAGCTCTCGCACACTTGGTTGCCATGTTGAACATCTCCAGAGCCGTGCACAGGTCCTCGTGTATGGTGAGTTCCTCCTTCATCGTGACGCCGCGGACGCCATCTGTGAATGCTGAGATAATGGCTTCATCTGACACGTTCGGGATCTTGAGGCGAACACCATCGAAGCATTGGATGTACTTCTACAAGGTCTCTCCTAGCTGTTGCTTGATACGCCGTAGGTTACCCGCTGCTGGTGGGCGGTCGCGAGTACCCTGGGGTTTGGCAACAAAATGTTCTCGCATCTCGTCCCAGGAGGAGATCGATCCTGCAGGAGAGTTAAGGAGCCACGAGCGCGCGTTGTGTTCGAGGGCCATGGGAAACCAGTTCACCATGACCTTTTCATCGTCGTTGGCCGCGTCGATGCTCAACTCGTAGAGATATAGGAACTCAGCAGGGTTGGGGGTTCCATCATAGAGCGGAGGCAGGTCGGGATTGAAATTCCCAGGCTAGAAGACATTGCGTAGCTCCGGAGTGAAGGCGCGGCACCCAATTGTGGTCACGTGGGCACGCCGTGGAGGTGGAGCCTGATCCTGGCGCTCGCGCGCCACCACCACAGGTGGCGCGCGGTCTTGATGTGGCGGTGCTGCAAATGCACGCGCCTCTCCTTGCGGTCGCTGCACCACCTGGCAGCTTTCCTCGTCGCGCGCCGGTGCCCTACAAGGCAGGTCACGCCGTGGAGCCTCGCCCCTATACTCGATGACGGTGTCCTGCCTGGGAGGTGGAGGAGGTGCTCCATGAGCCACGTCACCCGTGGAAGGTGGTGGGTGAAGCAGCGAGCGAGATGGCGCCAGATACTCTCTGGCGGCGCTGACAAGCTCGGCGATGCGGTCCAGCCAATCCTCGTAGAGATCGTCGACGGGGCGGTAGTGTAGGAGCTCGCATGCCATGAGCAACGCGGCCTGCGTGTTTGCCAGCCCGCAATGAGCATGAGATGACGAAGCAGCCGGAGTCAGCGACGGGGTGGCGGTGCGTCCATCGCCCCGCACGGAATGATGCAGCGATGAAGCCTGCTGCTCATGGCCCACGGGGCCAGTGGCAGTGTCCGCCACTGGCGACAGGGGACGGCGAGGGTAGTCATCTCCCACTGGCGCTTTCTGAGCAACACGAGCTGCGAGGGCCGCCCGGCGCTCAGCACAAGCTCGATGAGCGTCAACTATGGGAGCGGTGGACTAGTGGCGAATCGACCGGTGAAAGAGAGGCTCCGATGCACCCCTACCTAGCGCGCCAAATGTCGGATTTTGGGTTCCGCAAACCCTTGAGAGGTTCGAACTCTGGGGTGCATGCAAAGAACTCGACCTGCCTAGTCTGCCTACTCGCCAATCCCTAGGCCTAGCTCGATGAACTGGAAGGAAATGGGGCACGCCAGTTTACCCAGGTTTAGGCCACCTTGGAGTGTAAAACCCTACTCCTGCTTTGTGGTGGATTGGCCTCGAGTGGCTGAGGATGAACTAGTATAGTGGGAGAACAACCTCGTGATGAGGAGTGTTCTTGAGCTCGAGGGAGCTGGTGAATGTGAGGGTGGAATGGATCATCCTTCAACTTCTACGGTGGTGGCTAGGCCCTATTTATAGTGGCCTTGGTCCTCTTCCCAAATGCAAGGCCGGAAAGGATCCCACAACGGCCAAATTTGAAGGGAGACAACTAGTACATGTTATCCTGACAAAAGTAGTCTTCGCCTGCAAAAGTCTCTGGTCGTGACGCGGTGGTGGGCTTGGTGATGACCTCCATCCTGCGGTCCTGGTGGTCTTGGTCTTGTTGCACCGGAATGGAAACCTTTGGTTGATTCCTCGGGACTCTGCGCCTGTGCTTGCCTCCTTAGCACCAAAGAGGAAACTGGTACACTCCGCCCACTGGTGGCCGCCTGGCCTTGGTCGTCATGGCTCACGTCATCTGAACCACGCGAGGTGAGGCTTGCATCATGGCTCACGTCATCCGAACCTCCTGAGGTGGCCATTCCCCGTGGAGGTCTTGGCGTCGTCGGCCTCGCGAGGCTTGGCCCCTCGCGAGGGTCTTGGGTCATTGATGCTGAAGTTGGGCCATACCAGGCCGTTGGTGAGCCACGCCGTAGGCTGCATGTAGGCAAGTTTAGGTACCCCTGTTCCGAAAACACCGACACATGCCACTGAGGCGGGCTCCCACACGGGCATGGGCGCGGCGGCTATAGGCAAACACACAGGAACCGGCACTGCGATGGATGGAGGGGGGTCCACGGGCATAGCCACTAGCGCGGGCACGTACACGAGATCGTGTGGGTCCGTGGAGACCTCGCTGACGCCCGCGGCTTCCAGCTCTGCGATAGTGCTCGGCGACCACCCTGTCAATGTTGAGGGGTGGTCGCTAGCGCGGGCGCGAGGATGGGAGCTCGGGCAGGCGCAGGGGCACCAACCGCCGTGCTAGCTCATTCACGGCCATGTCCATGAGGCCCAATTCCTCCTTAGTTTTCTATCTCCTTCGGCTCAGAGTTGACTTCACCAAACTAGAAGACTAGGGGAAGATGATCCTTCTGCGCCATAACGTTGGTGGAGGTCTACGGGAGGGGAATGGGAGGCGAACAATAAGGTCGCCCATACTAAACTGCAGCTCGGGCTCCATTAATGGAGAGGATGCGAGCAAGGCGGGCGGCCATGGAAGTCAAAGCGCTCGCTTCCCGGTGAGCCTGTGCGGCGTGCAACTCACACGCTTCCTGATGAGCCTGCGCATTGGAGGACAACTTGCACTCCTCTCGGTCAGCCTGCGCTCGCACGCGTCCCGTTCAGTCAAGCAGCTGTCCACACGACACCTCCTAGCCATTAAAAGAGTGACGTGTGGTGTCACGTGAATGGTCAACAGAACGCACACAATTTAAATAATACAAAATGTTTGAGATGTTAAAGTGGCAGCTATTTGTTTCAAAATACCTTTGTTGGCTGTTATTCAAGTGCGCCTTCTCTCAAAATGGACATAAAAAATACCACAACATGTTGGGTGCCATTCCATGATAGCATGCCAAGTTTATTAATTTTAGAAAAGTTTTTGGATTTACTAGAATTTACAAACAAAGTATATCAACGTTTTGCCGACAATCAAAAGTGCCCTAGTGTTTGAAAATCATTCCCATTTCTTGCATGTGACCTAAGCATGGACCCAAGGACACACATTTGATATATCAACCCATTTTTCTGCACTGGATCATGTGAATGTAGTTCAAATTTAAATTATGCACATAAAATGCCTGGAAAACTCAGTTCATGCATAAAAATGTCCAAATGAACCCCAAAATTGCAAATTTTAACACGACACTTCTATTGCTCTATGTTGCTACTAGGAAAAAATTGAAAACACGAGGAGGCAACGAATATCATTTCATCAACCAAGGAGGCACATTCCCTACCGGAACCATGAGGCTTGTTGTCAGAAGCTCTGGTATGTGAGAAGCTTATACCCAAACCTGCCCCAAATGGGACAATTTTTTTACCACAGCATGTTGATACCATTCCATGATACCATTCCATGATACCATGCCAAGTTTCATGAATTTTAGATGAGTTTTGGATTTACTAGAATTTGAAAACCATGTATATCAATGTTTGCGGCCGAGCGATGGTGGCAAGGTGTTTGACATTCATTCCCATTTGTTGCAAGGGACCTAAGCATGCAACCATGGACACAGATTTGATTCTTCAACCAATTTATATGCACTTGAATATGCAGTTGATCTTTCAACCAATTTATACCCAAACAATTTGAAAGCAAGAAGAGGCAATGGATATCGGTTCGTCCACAAAGGTGGCACATTCCCTAGCGAAACCATTAGGCTTGTTGTGAGAAGCTCTGGTTTGCGAGAAGCTTAAACCCAAACCTACCCCAAATGGGACCATATTTTTACCACAACATGTTGATACCGTTCCATGATATCATGTCAAGTTTCATGAATTTCATACGAGTTTTCGATTTACTAAAATTTTAAAACCATGTATCTCAATGTTAGCGGCCAAGCGACAGTGTCAAGGTGTTTGACATTCATTCTAATTTCTTGCATGTGACCTAAACTTGCAACCAAGGACACACATTTGATTTTTCAACCTGTTTTTATGTAGTGGAGCATGTGCATGTAGTTCAATTTTGAATTATGAACATAAATACCTATAAAACTCAGTTAACGTATAAAAATGTCCAAACAAACCCCAAAAAATTCCAAAATTTAACACGACACTCCTCTTGTTCTATGTTGACACTCAAAAAAAATAAAGCAAGAATAGGCGACAAATATCATTTTGTCCACAAAGGTGACACGTTTCCCAACAGAAACCATGAGGCTTCTTGTGAGAAGCTTTGATTTGTCAGAGGCTTATACCATAACCTGCCCCAAATGGGACAATATTTTTTACCCCAGCTTGTTGATGGCATTCCATGATAGCATGGCAAGGTTCATGAATTTCATCTGAGTTTTGGATTTACTAGAATTACAAAAGCATGTACCTCGACGTTTGCCTGAGAACCACGGTGTCGTGGTGTTTGAAATATGTCCCCATTTGTTGCATGAAACATTACCATCAACCCATGGACACATATATGATTTTACAACCCATTTTGGTGCACCGGAGCATGTGCATGTAGTTTAATTTTGAATTGTGCACCTGGAATGCCTAGAAAACCAAGTAAATGTATAAAAATGTCCAAATGAACCCTGAATAATTCCAATTTTTTTGACGACACACCTATAGTTGCACATTCACTGTAGATAAAAGTTCTAGAATTTCAAACACCCTACTTTGCCGCGGTGACCCCATTATGTAATTCAAATCAAGACAAAAAAATCAAGTAGATCGGATGCAGTTTATTATCGCCAACCATGTGAGATGCAGTACAAAATATCTTCGAGCACCGTCGGAGTATAGTACGCCTATGGCTTACGCGAGAAGGTGCATCGGCTACAATCTAGAGCTGGTGTGTCAAGCACACTAGCTCGCTCCCCAAATATCATTTCACTATTCAATCATTGTCGGTGAAAGATGGGGACATCGACCCGCACCGTGAGGGCAAGTTCGGCGGCCCACTCCGGTGAAACGCGGACGCAGCCGCCATGCGTGTGCTAACAAGCTGCATGAGCGCGGCAGCAATCTGCGACCGGGCGGCCAAGGCAGCCCAAACGGACGCTGTTGCTTCTCAGGTGGCGGCAGCAACATCTGCCTCGGGGATAGCAACTGGCGAGAGCGGCATAGCAGATGTCGGATCCACAGCGGCGGCCTTAGCCCTGATGGAGGCCGCCCATGACCATGTCGAGGCCGTCCACGCCTAGCTCGTGGTAGTCACCGCACAAATCGAACGAAGCTTCTCCGACAACGGTCGGCAAACCATGGCCGAAGAGTTAGCAATCACCGAGAGCGTTCGAGCAGCCGTTTGTTCCTCTATGGCATTCCTTACCACGATGAAGCCCGTCCAAGCCAGATCGCGGCCGCCCACGCCTAGCTCGTGGCAGCCTTTTCCAAAGAGATAGCGGATGTGGATGGCGAGATGCTTGCCAAGTATGGTGCGATGGATGCCATGGAGCCCCTTCCCAAGGAGATTGTCGGGCGCAAGCTGGACATGGAGGAGGCAACGGAGATCGACGAGCACCAGCCATTGTAGTACTATTTGGTTTGTTAAGAGTGTTGGTCTTTAATTTTTTTAAAATAATTTTTAGGTCAGCTAGCTCCGTTTAATTGCTGAACTTGCTCGATTAAGAAGTGTGGGTGTGTTGTAATCTCCTTTGTGTACCCAAATTATGCAATGACGTGGATGACCACTGTAACCAGGGGAATTCGAACCAAAATTTTCACGTTCAAACTCATCACACACGGGTTAAGCTATATGAATCGTTTGTGATGTTCACATATCATACATAGTGCTGAATAAGGGACCGTGTCTGATGACACTTTGCGCGCTGGTTTTTTCGGTGCACCGATTCAAAATTTTCGGCTTCCGTGGAAATATCTACCTCCCCGGCCCCTCCCCTTACCAAAAGACAAATTTCCCCTATTTCCGCCTTCCTTTCCAAGTTAAAACCTTCACTCCTTGCTTGCAGCACTGCCTCCTCGCCGGCAACCCTCCTTCACGCTGCTCGGCCTCGTCGATCCAGGCAGGTAATCCACACCCAACCCCCATCCTCCTCCTACTTCCACATCCCACATGCCCCGACTACCGGCGTGACACCTTCCACCCAAATTACTGACCTCTCCCCCAAATAAGCGCCGCCCTAAGCCATGGTGCATGCAGTATAACCAGGAGCTCAAGGAGCATTTGGCAGCGGAGAAGCAAATCCCGGCCACACGCGATGACGAGGTCGCGATGGGAGCCATTCGTGCCAACCCCCAGATCATGGAGGAGCACCTCGCCATCAAGGCCACCATTGACGCCCCGTGCGCCAATGCCACGACGTGGTTGGCTTCTTTAAATGACAGTTCGTCGCATTTTCTCGAGGCCACCATCGATGCCTTCGACGAAGACTACGAGGTGTTTTATCAGCATGCCCGTGCTTACCTCAACTCGAGAGCCAACAGGTTGGTGCCCGGAGTAGCTCATGCAACTCAGCACTTTGACAAGGGAACCCACGATGTGGAGGCCTTGTGTAACACCCCGGATGTAAATTTCCATATTTGTAACTCCGACTCTTGCCATTTTTAGCTTTATGATATGATATTCCCTTCGTGGTTGGGTTTTTGTCTTTCGTTTTGCATTTTGTTCATGTCATGCATTTCATATCATGTCATCATGTGCATCGCATTTGCATTCGTGTTCGTCTCTTGCATCCGAGCATTTTCCCTGTTGTTTGTTTGGCAATCCGACACTCCCACATGCACCCGGCGCACCCCTCTTCTCTCTTTTCATGAGTGGGAGTAAAACATTCTCGGAATGGGCCGAGATTTGTTGAGTGGCCTTGGTATATCACTAGTAGACCGCCTGTCAAATTTTGTTCCATTTGGAGGTCGTTTGATGCCCCAATGGTTAATCAAGTAACCGCAAAAGCCTCTTTTGTGTTGCAGCCCAACACCCCTCCAAAACAGCCCAATAATACATCTGAACCACCTCCATGTTCTCCGCCGTTGGATCATGATTGTGTGGGAGAAAACCACACCTCATTTGGACTCTCCTAGCTCCCTCTACCTATAAATTAGTCTCCTCCCCCGAAATTTTGCGGTACAAACCCTAGCTTCTTCCTCCCCCCGCCGACGGACATGTCCACCCCGCCGTCGGGCATGTCCGCACCGCCCCCTTAGCGAATCGTGACGTACCACGTGTCCCGCCGGCTCCTCCCACCGCCGCGGCCCGCTCGGCCTGCAGCCGGCCCACCTTGGGCACGACCAGGCCCATGTGCGCCGCCGCCCGCGCCTCCCCCGAGCTCCGCGGCCGACCATCGCCGCCGCTCGCCGTCTCCACCGCGTGCACACCCGCCGCCGCCATCTCTGTCGGATCTGCACCGTCCCCGCCCACCGGTGTTCACTTTGCGTGTCGTGCGCCACTCCGTCGTCGTCGCCTCTCCACCTCCTCACCGCGTCGCCTTGCTGGAGCTGCGTCTCTCCGCCTCCGTGCCGCCCGCTACCGTCTCGCTGTAGCCAAAGCTCACCGGAGCTCCTCGTCGCCGGATTCGGGGAAGGTGGACGAGATCCACCCGTTCCCCGATCCAAACGGCGTAGCTCCTCCCGGGATCTCTCCATCCCGAACCGCTCTGTCCAGTTTCCCGAGAGGTTGATTTTGACTAAGTCCTGAAATCCTTATATTTTCATGCCCTCTTTGACATGCTACATCTTGTTGCTTCTAACACCTATTCATGCATATGATATGTCAAAATGTTAGCCTCGTGAAGCTCTTCACATTAGTAGCATTTGCATGCATGTTACTGTCCATTATGATTCCATTTTCCTTGTTGCAAGAGTGCTATAAAATGTTAACTGCTGGTTCTTAATAGAACATGGTGATTTGTCATTTTTGTTGCATTTGGTTTGTGCATCCTATGAGCATGAGGTCTACATGTGTTTTTAACTACATCATGCCATATTTACAGGGGTGCAAGTATTGTATTTTTGTAATCTGTGTGGTGACTATCACAAGCATGCAAAATAGGCTCCGTGATGTTGCTGTTTTCAGGCACTTAGGATTTTGTCAAGTCTTTTCCTATTATATTTTGAGGCCATGTAAACTTATTTCTACCATGAGATCTACGCTTATTTTGAGATACTTCAGTAAGGATGTTTTGAACATGTAGTTATCCTCTATCCATTCATGCCTCTGGTTGCAATTATGGTGTACTCTAGATTGTTATTACCATGCTCTACTTTTGCTAAATATTGTTCTTCGCAGATTGTTAACATGTTAATCATTATTGCCATGTGCTTCTCTAGTGATACATGCATCCTATGAACTTGCTCTTCCATGTTTAGCTTCATGAACATGTCTTCTCACTGTTGGTATGCTTTTGTTTTCTTGTAATGCTTTGTGATGAGTGGCATGAGCTCGCAAAGTTGCTATCATGAATCTGTTTCTGCCATGTCCTAAGATTCCACTGTCTCGAACTGTTAATAAAACTTACTATATTTACATGGGTTCCATCGTGCCTACTGTGCCTTTTAGGCTCATGTTCAGTAAGGGAGTTTTGTTCTTTGAATTTATTAGAAGCATGCCATGCCTTTTTTTCCATGATATTTTCCCGTAGCATGTTGTTTGCTTGCTCTAAATAGTGCTTCCTGATGTTGTTTTTGACATGTTAGTATTTTCACTAAGTCTGTGAAGCTGATATCTTTTGCACTTTTTCCATGCTTGTTTGAGCCTGTTCTAGTGTGATTTAGCCGTAGCTTAGTGTTCACTTTTTTGTTAAGCATCTCCTGTACATCACTGACATATTCTTTGTTGTTATGTTGGAGTGCAGTAGCTTAGTTTATTTTTGCATTCTGAGTGCTATCATGATGTTAATCGCAGATTTGCGTCATTCTTGTGTTGCTTGTCATTTGCAAACCGTGCATCTGTTTCCGGTGATCCTTGTATCCATTTCGACCGAAATCACCTCATCTTTCTAGTGGCATACTTGGTTTGCCAAGTTGATGCCTTGATCATTCTTTCCCTTCCGGGGAACGCATATGCATTGCATATCATATCTTGCAGATCATGCCATGTATTGCATCATGTTGCTTGTTCATTGCACCATGATTGATTTTGTTCCATTTGCTTGTGCTCTTGCCTTGGGTAGAGCTGGGAGACGAGTACATGATCGAGGAACCTGTTGAGTATGCTAACGAGGATCAAGCTTTCAACAACTTTGAGAACATTGCAGGCAAGATAACCATACCCTCAATATCACTTCGATCTTTGCCTTGCTAGTTGTTCGTTGTATCGCCATGTCGCGCTACCTACCACTTGTTATATCATGCCTCCCATATTGCCATGTCAAGCCTCTAACCCACCTTCCTAGCAAACCGTTGTTTGTCTATATTGCTGCTTTTGCTCAGCCCCTCTTATAGCGTTGCTAGTTGCAGGTGCAGTTGAAGTTTGTTCCATGTTGGAACATGGATATGTTGGGATATCACATTATCTCTTATTTAATTAATGCATCTATATACTTGGTAAAGGGTGGAAGGCTCGGCCGTATGCCTGGTGTTTTGTTCCACTCTTGTCGCCTTAGTTTCCGTCATACCGGTGTTATGTTCGTTGATTTTGCGTTCCTTACGCGGTTAGGGTTATGGGACCCCCTTAACAGTTCGCTTTGAATAAAACTCCTCCAGCAAGGCCCAACCTTGGTTTTACATTTTCCTACCAAAGCCTTTTCCCTTGGGTTCTGCGGACTCAATGGTCATCTTTATTTTAACCCCCCACCCCCCCGGGGCCAGTGCTCCTTTGAGTGTTGGTCCAAACTAGAGCCGTTTGCAGCGCCACCTTGGGGAAACTTGAGGGCTGATTTTAGTTGTATGGATTGCTCATCTGGTGTGCCCTAAGAACGAGATATGTGCAACCCCTATCGGGATTTTTCGGCACATTCGGGCGGCTTTGCTGGTCTTGTTTTACGATTGTCAAAATGTCTTGTAACCGGGATTCCGAGACTGATCGGGTCTTTCCGGGAGAAGGAATATCCTTCGTTAACCGTGAGAGCTTGTGATGTGCTAAGTTGGGACACCCCTGCAGGGTACAAACTTTCGAGAGTCATGCCCGCGATTATGTGGCAGATGGGAATTTGTTAATATCCGATTGTAGAGAACTTGACACTTGACTTAATTAAAATGAATCAACCGCGTGTGTAGCCGTGATGGTCTCTTTTCGGCGGAGTCCGGGAAGTGAACATGGTCTTGTGTTATGCTTCAACGTAAGTAGTTTCAGGATCACTTCTTGATCACTTATAGCTTCGCGACCATTGCGTACCTTGTCATCTTACTCTCATTTGGGTATGTTAGCCACCATATTTTCTTAGCACTTGTTGCAGCTCCACCTCATTACCTTACCCTACCCATAAGCTTAAATAGTCTTGATCTCGCGGGTGTAAGATTGCTGTGTCCTCGTGACTCACATATACTTCCAAATAGTTGCAGGTGCCGATGATACCAGTGCTGGTGATACTACCGAACTCAAGTGGGAGTTCAATGAGGACCTTGGTCGTTACTATGTTTCGTTTCCTGATGATCAATAGTGGAGCCCAGTTGGGACGATTGGGGATCTAGCATTTGGGGTTGTCTCCTTTTATTTTGGTTTCGTAGTTGAACCTTTGATTGTACTCTGGATGATGTATGTTTAACTTGTTATTTGTGTGAAGTGGTGATTGTAAACCAACTCTTTATCCCTTTCTTATTCAGTACATGGGATTGTGTGAAGATTACCCCTCTTGCGACAAAACCACCATGCGATTATGCCTCTAAGTCGTGCCTCGACATGTGGGAGATATAGCCGCATCGTCGGTGTTACACCTTGCCCTCTTCCATGTCCAAGGAGCTAATCATCATCGATATCTCCGACGATGAGGAGTAGCTTGTCTTATTAGCTCACTATAAGGACCTATGTTCAATTTGCTAGCTACGCTGGTTAACATGCTTGGTTTACCCGTTGCTTGTGCTGCTCCTGCCTTTCCTTAACAAATTCTAGTGAATTGTCCTATCTACTTTTACCATGCAATCTGTTGCTCTAGTGTATATGTTTTGTATGTCATGCAATGTGGTGCTCACTTATTAACTGTTTGGTTAATTAGTTGTCGTGTTCAGTTAACTGATTGGTTCAATTCTGCAAATGAGATGTTCAATTCTTCAGGGTGCAATTTTGTATTGTCTTCCATGTGAGAAATAATCGAATTTATCTTTACAAAATACATGAGAAACAAATACAATTGCTATATTTCCAAGTTGTCAAGCATGCTTGGTTTGGTTTACTGTCTGATCTTCTAGTATGTTATATATTGTGCAATGTCGTGCTCAGTTAATGTTTAGTTCATTTGTTGTGGTGTTTAGCTAACTGTTTGGTTCAATTCTGCAATGCGATGTTCAATTGTTGTGGGTGCATTCTTTTATTGTATACCATGTGAGAAATAAATCAAATTTGGTTATACTAAATACATGAGAAACAAATACAATTGCTATATTTCCAAGTTGTTAAGCATGCTTGGTTTTGTTAACTGTTTTATCTTCTATTAGGAGTATGTTATATTGTGCAATGTGGTGCTCGGTTAATGTTTGGTTCATTTGTTGTGGTGTTTAGTTAACTGCTTGGTTCAATTCTGCAAATCGAATTTGGCTGCACTTAATACATGATAAACATATACAATTGCTATATTTCCTAGTTCTTAATCATGCTTGGTTTGGATAAATGGGTTTTCCATGTGGCTTGAATTAATATGATGAATCTGCAATGTGCTTATTTTTCATCAACATACTTTACTAATAGTATGTGAACCCTCACTTAACCTGATCACTAACTACCTTATATGTGTTGCAGGGAAACAATGGGAAGCACTAAGGTTTACAATCGAGGTTTGCACATGCATGGTCCTTTGTCTAATAGCACATTATTGTGCAATTGCAGGAACCATTCTAATATTTAGATTTTTAACAATTTGGTCATGCACATGTAGGTCCGGCTATTAGAGCTTTTGACCCACTGTTCGACCCTTTGAGCATATGGGGAAATGAGTTGTCCATGAATATCATTCAAGTTAAGAAACTCAGAAAGATTGTTAGGATAAAGAAATTAGCAACAAAAAACAACAAGATCTTTGTCTACACAATGAAGAAGTCATCAGTTCACTACAGGATGGTACTAGCTATTATACCTTGGCTTTTTTATTCCTTTACCCCATTTCCTATCTAGAGAAGGTATTTATGCACATCCTTGTTTTTAGGCCATTCCAAAGCAGATCACTGATGATTACCTCTCAAACCACCTTTATGGTCAGTAGGTAAGGTAGCTATTCATACAACACCCACGGTTCCATATTGAAGTGTTCCTGAAGAGGACGAAGGATGGACGGTCAATCATCCACGGGCATTTGCCTAAAGTTGCAAAGACCTTCAACATCAATGAAGGCCCAATATTTGCCTTCCGCTTTAGTAGTTTTCCAGATGAGATTCATATTTCTATGTACCGTCTACGATGCTAATTTCGAAAGGTTATATATGTTGTATGTGAAAATTGGTGCTGGTGCAGTTGTGTAATGGGGTAGCTGAGTGCTGAAGCTATATGATGTTGTATTCTGATGTATTTCAATTATGAAATCCTGCTTCCTTAATATAAAAATATAATATATTATGTGCTTAATATGAAATGTCAATTAGTTTCATAAATGGATTATTAATAATAGGACAATTAGCCCGCTAATTGCCAATTAGCCTGCTAATTTGGTTTTCTATTGCAAACGGTTATTGAGAAAACACCATGGGCGATGACTTCACGCAACGCACACAGTTTCTAGGAATAAACCATGTTGGATCAATGAACAATCACACATGACATCCTCTTAAAAACTATTTGCATTAGGCCACGCAAACATTTACCACATGAAAAGTGTTTGTGATGGACAGCCTATGCTACACAGTTTCTTCTACGCACCGTGTGTGATGCATTCAATAATGCAAAGATAAAATTGTTAATATCATCTGCAATGGCAACGCTATCACAAACGATTCAATGGGAGAAATTGTGTGTGATGTACCTGCGAACGAAGACGTTTTCCTTGGAGTGACTGTGTGGGATGTATATATGAACGGAAACTTACTTCTTGGATTAACTGTGTGGGATGTACATACTAACGGAAACATATTCCTTGGATTGACTGTGTGGAATGTACATACGAACGGAAACGTTTAGCCGGGACCGACTGTGTGGGATGTACTTATGACCGGAAACGATTTGGCCTGTATAATTGTATTTTTTAGCACAACTGTACAAATAACCGTATTTGATCGCTCACCCATCACACACGACCTCATTTTGTCGAGCGTCTATGCTAGGAGGGCCTATCCTCGACAGTTTCTGGGTCGTGTGGGAAGGACCCCCCTATCACACACACTCACTCATCGACGGTTCCGAACGCCATCGCGGAAAGGGGTTAAAAACCGTTTGTATAGAACCTCGTTGTACCAGTGTCACATAACCACCATCGATATCAAACTTACCATCGAGAACATCACACAATCACCTCAGGATCAACCAAGCTCGGTTTCAACAATACCATCATGATCATCACATGACCACAAGAAGCTCGATCTCTACCTGTGATCATCGCATGACCACATAAAGCTCAACCAACTTCTTTCCTCATCAAACCTGGGTTGTCTATAATTCATGGTTATTATTGTTGTGGACCCATAGTGTGACCTACTACAACTTGTGCCCATCAACGAGGGTGCGTCTATCGATAGATTATACACTCTGTAGAGGTTAGTACATTGTACCCACGACACAGAATTCATGGCCTCGTGCTCCCATTCGGGTGGACCAATGACATTTCCGCAAAACCAGTCTATTGCATGACACTCTCCCAGCCACTCCGACAAACTCCCCTTTGGGCTATGTCATGGGTGGCCACGGATGTTAACCAATGACATCTGCCACCTTCGTGGACGGCCATCGTCCTGGAAAAACAAAACAAAAACAGACCCAAACGGGGACAATGAACTCAATACCAAACTTGGGCACACAAGGCTTAGGGCCGCCTACCTGATCAGGGTAGCGCGCGCACATAACCTTCCCTAGTTGGAGGTAATACGTCTCCAACATATCTATAATTTTTTATTGTTCCATGCTATTATATTATCTATTTTGGATGTTTAATAGGCTTTAATATGCTCTTTTATATTATTTTTGGGACTAACCTATTAACCGGAGCCCAGTGCCAATTTCGGTTTTTTGCCTATTTCAAAGTTTCACAGAAAAGGAATATCAAACAGAATCCAAACGGAACGACACCTTCGCGAGGATCTTTCTTCAACAAACGCAATCCAGGAGACTTGGAGTGGAAGTTAGAGACGCAACGAGGTGGGCACGAGGTAGGAGGGCACGCCCGAGGGGGTAGGCGCGCCCCCCACCGTCGTGGGCCCCTCATAGCTCCACCGACGTACTTCTTTCGCCTATATATATACTCTTATACCCTAAAAACATCCAGGGGAGCCAAAAACAACTTTTCCACTGCTGCAACCTTCTGTACCCGTTGAATCCCATCTGGGGACCTTTTCCGGCGATCTGCCGGAGGGGGAATCGATCACGGAGGGCTTCCACATCAACACCATAGCCTCTCCGATGATGTGTGAGTAGTTTACCACCGATCTTCAGGTCCATAGTTATTAGCTAGATGAGTTCTTCTCTCTCTTTGGTTCCCAATACAAAGTTCTCTTTGATGTTCTTGGAGATTGATACTTCTATTTTGCATCATGCTTTTATATCGATATTTATTGCATTATGGGCTATTATTACACATTATGTCACAATACTTATGCCTATTCTCCCTTATTTTACAAGGTTTACATGAAGAGGGAGAATGCCGACAGCTGGGATTCTGGGCTAGAAAAGGAGCAAATATTAAAGACCAATTCTGCATAGCTCCACGAGTCCCGAAACTTCACGGAAGTTATTTCCAGAATATATAAAAACTATTGATTGAAGAAAGTTCCAGAGGGGGGCCACATCCTGGCCACGAGGGTGGGGGGTGTGCCCCCTGCCTCGTGGGATCCCTGGTGGCCCTCCGATGCCCATCTTCTGCTATATGAGGTCTTTCGTCCGAGAAAAAATCACGGGACGAAACTCCGCCACCACGAGGCAGAACCTTGGCGCAACCAATCTAGGGCTCCGGTAGAGCTGTTCTGCCAGAGAAACTTCCCTTTGGGAGGGGGAAATCATCATCATCGTCATCACCAATGATCCTCTCATCGGGAGGGGGCCAATCTCCATCAACATCTTCACTGGCACCATCTCTTCTCAAACCGTAGTTCATCTCTTGTATCCAATCTTTGTATCCAAACTTCAGATTGGTACCTGTGGATGCTAGTAGTGTTGATTACTCCTTGTAGTTGAGGCTAGTTGGTTTACTTGGTGGAAGATCATATGTTCAGATCCATTATGCATATTAATACCCCTCTAATTATGAACATGAATATGCTTTGTGAGTAGTTATGTTTGTTCCTAAGGACATGGGAGAAGTCTTGCTATGAGTAGTCATGTGAATTTGGTATTTGTTCGATATTTTGATAAGATGTATGTTGTCATCCCTCTAGTGGTGTCATGTGAACGTCGACTACATGACACTTCGCCATTGTTTGGGCCTAGAGGGAGGCTTTGGGAAGTAATAAGTAGATGATGGGTTGCTAGAGTGACAGAAGCATAAACAATAGTTTATGTGTTGCTTCGTAAGGGGCTGATTTGGATCCATATGTTTCATGCTATGGTTAGGTTTACCTTAATACTTCTGTTGTAGTTGCCGATGCTTGCAATGGGGGTTAATGATAAGTGGGATGCTTTTCCAAGTAAGGACAGTACCCAAACACCGGTCCACCCACATATCAAATTATCAAAGTATCGAACACGAATCATAAGAACGGGATGAAAACTAGCTTGACGATAATTCCCATGTGTCCTCGGGAGGGCTTTCCTTCATATAAGAGATTTTCCAGGCTTGTCCTTTGCTACAAAAAGGATTGGGACATATTGCTGCACCTTATTTACTTTTATTGCTTGCTACTCGTTACAAATTACCTTATCACAAAACTATCTGTTACCGACAATTTCAGTGCTTGTGAAGAATACCTTACTGAAAACTGCTTATCATTTCCTTCTGCTCCTCGTTGGGTTTGACACTCTTACTTATCGAAAAGGCAACGATAGATCCCCTACACTTGTGGGTCATCAAGACTCTTTTCTGGCGCCGTTGCCGGGGAGTGAAGCGCCTTTGGTAGGTGGAATTTGGTAATGAAAAATTTATATAGTGTGCTGTAATTTACTGTCACTTGTCACTATGGAACATAATCCTTTGAGGGGCTTGTTCGGGGTATCTTCACCCCGACCAGTAGAGCAAAGAGTTGCTCCTCAACCTACTGAACCTACGGAAAATGTTTACTTTGAAATTCCTTCGGGTATGATAGAGAAACTGCTAGCACTACAAACAAAAACACTTCCGTGATGATACGTGTTTGTCACAGTAGGTCGCGTTTTCTGTCATGCATGTACATCCATGGCAAATTTATACCTGTGCTGTCGTACCTGTGCTGTCGTAGAAGTGTTCCATGACATTACCAAAATTATCATCACGGAAGTGTACACTTCCATGACGATAAATCGCACGTCACATAAGTGCTTTTGTCAAGGGTGACCGACACGTGGCATCCACCGTAACGGAACGCCGTTAAGCTATCGGGTTGGGTTTTGGATCCGATAACCCGTTAATAGCCCTGACCAATGGGGATTTTCCATGTGTAAAATCATCATTGGCTGGAGGAAACATGTGTCGGCTCATCGTTGGGACAGATGTCAACCACTTATTGGACGGAAGGCGCCTATGATACGTTGACACGTGGCACGGCCCAACAGAGGCCCATTCTTGTGAAAAGGCCGGCCCGTTTGACTTGGTCAAAAGCTGGCGGGCCGGCCCATGGAAAGCCTATTAACGGCCTGTTCGAATATAGCCCATTTACAGCACGCTAACCCAAGGCCGGTTACACCCTATCCGAATTAGGCCCAGTAGCGTCATCTGGGCCATCCAATATGATTCCAACCCGTTTTCACTTCTGGCCCATGTATGGCCCATGACGTCTTTTCGGCCCATATGAGGCCCTATGTAACTCTTGGCCTACTAACGACCCGTGGTGAAACTAGCCCGTAATGAACAGTGTATCACTTTACACCCATTAACGGCCCGTGGTGAAACTGGCCCGTAATGAACATTGTATCACTTTATACCCATTAACGGCCCATTATTCCGTTGGAACGTTTCCAGCCCATGTTATCTTTCAGCCTTCTCAGAGCCCATTTATTGTTAGGCTCATTTCCAGCATTCGTTTACTTATGGCCTGTTACTGTCATTTTCTGCTTCTGGGCCAAATTCAGCCCGTGGTTACAGTCGGCCCGTTTGTGGTCCGTTAATATGTTGGGCTGATTTCATAGCGTCATCAAATACAGCCTATTAACGATGGCCCGTTATGGTCGGCCCATGAACGGACGATTCCAACTCTAGCCCGTTTACGGCCATAATGCGGTCTGTTTGGCCCATGTTTGGCCAATCGATTATACGGCACGTATAAGGCCCGTTGATAATAAGACCTGCAGAAGGCCCATTGTTTCTACGGCCCGTAGAAGGCCCATTGTTTCTACGTCCCATAGAAGGCCCACTATTTCTACGGCCAGTAGGAGGCCCAGTGTCACTATAGTAAATATTAGCCCATGATTATTGTGGCCTAGTTTTAAAAAATAGGTTATTGCAGCCACTAGCTAACCACGGAAAAAGAACTGCAATGTCTACAAGCAAACAAATAAACAAGACAACAAGGAAATAAATAAGCAAGCAACTAACGCTAGGCTATCACGACTATTACACATATTACATCCACTGGGCATCAAAGTTTGCCACCAGTGCAAATATAGGGAACAAAGCAGCATATCATATACACTGGTTGTCAAAGTTGGCGACCAGCGCAAATAAACACCGCAGCAAAACAAATCCAGAACTGAAACCACTTCAAAAGATATCAATAAACAATATCCTGGGTACCCATAATGCTGGCAAGATGCTTAGCAAGCTTATTAACTTTCTCTTGTTTGGCGCTTAAATCCTCCAGTGCTTGCTGTTGCACCAGAAAATATGCATCTGAATTCTGCAGGGACTTCCTCAGTCCTTCAGCTTCCTGTCGCAGCACATCAGATCGATGTCTTTCAACTTGAAGTTGAGACTCAAGAAGACGAACTGATTCAGGCAGCGAGTTCGAAGAGCTTGTGCCAGCAGTAGTTGTTGGGGAACGTAGTAATTTCAAAAAAAATTCCTACGCACACGCAAGATCATGGTGATGCATAGCAACGAGAGGGGAGAGTGTTGTCTATGTACCCTCATAGACTAAAAGCGGAAGCGTTAGCACACCGCGGTTGATGTAGTCGTATGTCTTCACGATCCGACCAATCAAGTACCGAACGCACAGAACCTCCGAGTTCAGCACACGTTCAGCCCGATGACGTCCCTCTAACTCCGATCCAGCCGAGTGTTGAGGGAGAGTTTCGTCAGCACGACGGCGTGGTGACGATGTTGATGTTCTACCGACGCAGGGCTTCGCCTAAGCACCACTACAGTATTATCGAGGTGGACTATTGTGGAGGGGGACACCGCACACGGCTAAGAGACGATCAACTTGTGTGTCTAGAGGTACCCCCTGCCCCTGTATATAAAGGAGCAAGGGGGGAGGCGGCCGACCTAGGAGGAGGGCGCGCCAAGGGGGGAGTCCTACTCCCACCGGGAGTAGGACTCCTCCTTTCCTTGTTGGAGTAGGAGTGAAGGAAAGACGAGGAGAGGGAGAAGGAAAAGGGGGCTGCACCCCTTGTCCAATTCGGACCAGAGGGGGGGCGCAGGCCTCCTTCCTTTTGGCATATCTCCTCTATTCCCGTCTGG
Organism: Triticum dicoccoides; assembly: GCF_002162155.2. NCBI lineage: Eukaryota > Viridiplantae > Streptophyta > Magnoliopsida > Poales > Poaceae > Triticum > Triticum dicoccoides. The sequence goes on from NC_041392.1 coordinate 206,478,473, forward strand.
CCCAATAAGGCCCATATACTCCCCGGCGAATTCCCGTAACTCTCCGGTACTCCAAAAAATACCCGAATCACTCGGAACCTTTCCGAAGTTCGAATATAGTCGTCCAATATATCAATCTTTACGTCTCGACTATTTCGAGACTCCTCGTCATGTCCCCGATCTCATCCGGGACTCCGAACTCCTTCGGTACATCAAAACATATAAACTCATAATATAACTGTCATCGTAGCATTAAGCGTGCGGACCCTACGGGTTCAAGAACTATGTAGACATGACCGAGACACATCTCCGGTCAATAACCAATAGAGGAACCTGGATGCTCATATTGGCTCCTACATATTCTACGAAGATCTTTATCGGTCAGACCGCATAACAACATACGTTGTTCCCTTTGTCATCGGTATGTTACTTGCCTGAGATTCGATCGTCGGCATCTCAATACCTAGCTCAATCTTGTTACCGGCAAGTCTCTTTAATCGTTCTGTAATACATCATCTCGCAACTAACTCATTAGTTGCAATGCTTGCAAGGCTTAGGTGATGTGCATTACCGAGAGGGCCCAGAGATACCTCTCCGACAATCGGAGTGACAAATCCTAATCTCGAAATACGCCAACCCAACTAGTACCTTCGGAGACACCTGTAGAGCACCTTTATAATCACCCAGTTACATTATGACATTTCGTAGCACACAAAGTGTTCCTCCGGTAAACGGGAGTTGCATAATCTCATAGTCATAGGAACATGTATAAGTCATGAACAAAGCAATAGCAACAAACTAAACGATCAAGTGCTAAGCAAACGGAATGGGTCAAGTCAATCACATCATTCTCTAATGATGTGACCCCGTTAATTAAATGACAACTCATGTCTTTGGCTAGGAAACTTAACCATCTTTGATTCAACGAGCTAGTCAAGTAGAGGCATACTAGTGACATATTGTTTGTCTATGTATTCACACATGTATTATGTTTCCAGTTAATACAATTCTAGCGTTAATAATAAACATTTATCATGATATAAGGAAATAAATAATAACTTTATTATTGCCTCTAGGGCATATTTCCTTCAGTAGTGGCCAGTAACTCAAACACTACATCAAGACAAGACTTTTGGGTTCCCTCACTGTCGTCAAGATAGTTTTTATCAGCTTTCTTGGAGACCAACAGGGATGTCTCACTATCTTGAACCTTATCTGCATTACTTCCTTTATCATTGGATAACGTGGTACTGTTCTCCAATATTTTGTCTGCATTCTAAAAGAGAAACAAGCAGACACATCATATGTTTACCATGTTGTATATGAAACTAATTTTGGTAAATGAGTTTAGTAGTAAAATGGATAGGATAATAGCATGAAACAAACATATATCTATGTACCATGGTCACTTTATGGTCTATATCATTCTAGTTTTTGTTGCCAAATCAAGATAGAGACACAGTTCAAATAATATTTGTTCAAGACAAAGCAGAATAGACAGAATATAAGTGTGGGTAACTATAGAGCAATAACAACACTTGTAATGTGCATGACATGAGAACATAACTGTTTATTCAATTGAAACTGAAATCAACATAGAGCAGGTTACAACAGCAAACCAGTAAAAGAAACAAGTTTAAAACATACCTGTTGCGCCATTGGAGTTTTAATTCCATCCTTCAAATTTGAAAATAGTTGGTATGAGTAAATACAGTCATGCAAGAGCAAAGGAGTATGAACCATAGCTACAGAACCTGACCTAAGAACAAATCTTCTTGTCCTTTAAGCGTTGAGTTGGGATTCGGAGTGGTGGTCCTCGTCCTTTGGGCACTGCAGTTCCCTTACTAACTTCTCGTGTTTGGGTGCTCTGTGGTGGAGACGGTGCTGTGTCAACTGGAACTGGGTTACGATCTGCCGGGGTTGGGATTAGAAGGGGTGTAGCTGGTTCTCTGTCCAACTGGGTAGGGGTACAATCTGCAAGAGTCTGGGTTATGTGTGGTGGATCTGGTCCTTGGGCAAGTACAACTGTGGTTCTATCTACATCAACTGGTAGCACTATCTTTTCTGAAGACCGTGTTGTTACTCCCTTAGATACTGCCATCACGCTCTCCAATTCAAATGGCTGATAAATAAGAAAAGTAATTGAAAGTATAGACATTGTATGATAGACAGGTGCAATGGATAGTGGGGAATAAAAGAGGGCATGAAATAATTCATATTTATGTTGTCTAACCAAACAGGATATCATGACACAATTTCACATATATGATGGCTAACTAAACAAGATAGCATGACACAATTTCACATTATGATGGCTAACTAAAAAAGATGGAAAGAGATAGTTCAAAATATGAGACTATGTAAATAGGATGACATGAAATAACTATATAATGTGTTTATTAAATAGGTGGGCATGCCATAATTCACATACATTCACGGATAGAATGCCATAATTCAAAATATGATGACTGTAAACACTAAACAGGATGAGATGATATAACTATATGATGTCTTTATTAAATGGGTTGCCATGCTATAATTCAGATAGATGATCTGTATGTACTATGTAAACATGATGGCATGATATAATTCAAATATATGATTTATATACTAAGCAAGTAAGCAGATGGCAATTCATATATGATGTAAAAACTAAGCAATGCAAGACAACATGCATGACATGGGTAATATAACCCTGCCAAGTTTGAGCATAGACGTCAGGGGAAAATAGGACTGGTCATCAGTCTCTGAATCCTCCTCTGAGGAGCTCTCTGTAACCAGCAAGATGTCTGCTTCAGCAGGTAGCATTGTCTGCTCTGAATACATTGTTTTCACTCCAGATACTTCCATCACCGCTTCAAATGGCTGATGCACAGGAATAGTAGTTGAATATACAAACGTTGTCAACAAATGGAACACGTAATACAAAAAAATGATAGCATGATATAATTCACATACATGATGATTGGCTAAATAGCATGGCATTGCATAATTCACATATATAATGCCTTTGCAACAAGATAGCATTGTATAATTCACATATGTAATGTCTTGCAACCAGATGGCAATGCATAATTCACATATATGGTAATTAGACACTGAACAGGTGGCATTCACACAAAGCATGTCTAAACTAATCAAATGACATAGCAATGCGAGACACCATATGCACGATATGAGCAACATAACCCTGCCAAGTTAGAGCATACACCTCGGGGGGGATAGGGACTGGTCATCTGTCTCTGAATCCTCCTCTGAGGAGCTATCCGTAACCAGCGAGATATGTGCTTCGTCAGATAGCATAGTCTGCTCTGAAGACCTTGTTTTCACTCCAGAATTTGCCATCACCGTGTCAAATAGTTGATGCACACGAAGAGCAGTTAAATGTAATAACATTGTTGACAAATGTAATATGTGACGAAAAAAAGGATGGCCTGATATAATTTACATATAAGATAACTGGCTAAGCAGGACGGCATTGCAAAATTCACATATATGATGCCTGGCTAAACAAGATGGCGTTGCATAATTCACATAAACGATGAATAAACTAAATAGATGGCATTCGCACAAAGGATGTCTAAACTAAGCAGATGACATATTTGATGTATAAAGTAAGCAATGCAAGACACCATATGCATGATATAACCAACATCAGCATGCCAAGTTAGAGCGAAGACCTCAGGGGGTAAATAGGAGTTGTCTTCTCCTTCTGAATCCCCCTCAGAACAGATATCTTCCTCTCGATTACAATCCTAAATGCATGGAGGGGGCTGCCTTTGCGCCTACCATGGAGCGACGTCTACATGAAATTTTATTGCCACGCAAGGCTCGTCTCTTTTGCTCTACATGTTCAGTTCATTGTTTACAATAACTGTCATGCATAGGAATAAAACATAGTGAGATTATGTAAGGAGTGCATGCAGAAATCCAGAGTGATGGTAGCAACCTGTGGATAGACCCAAAACCAATAATAGCAGGAAGATAATGGCTTCAGCTAAAAAATATAGATAATGGCTTCTTTACTGTTTGTTTCCCACCCAACATGAAACTCATAGTAGACACCGGAGATTAACCAGATAGCAGATAGATACTATTGATAGCGGCCCCGATATGTACCCCACAACCATTTAAAAACTCAAGTTTGACCATTAGTTTGGAGCTGACTCAGAGTCTAATCGGTGAATAGGACGATGAAGTAGCATGTAATATTAAGCGATGCATAACGTAAGCAGACACGAAAGAGTGCGACCTCTCTTGCGGACCCATGTAGTCCTCGAGGTCATCTGCTCGGTTGATGATGGTAGTGCAATTTTCATGGCTGCCAGCGGCGGGGAAGAAGATCTGAGGTGGCGAAAGACAGTCTGGAGGCCGGATCCCTGTTGTGCTAGACCCTTCTATCGTTGGAGCAGCTGAGCTGGGGTGGACGACGACGCAGCAGGAGCGGGACAAACCACGCAAGGTTTTCTTTGACAACTATCTGTAAGAGAAGTAATTCTGTAAGGGCTCGTTTGAATTGGAGGATTCCAACAATGCAGGGATAGGAAATATACAGGAATAGGATAGGAATGCACGTGCAAAACAGAGAATTTAAAAACATAGGATTTCTGCCAATCTAGGTGTTTGATTCACAACAATTGGAAGATCACATGATGCAAAGAAGCATGGTGAGATTAAGTCAAACCACAAGAAAATGTACGGTTATAATGCTATTATGCTACTATCTCTTAGTCTTGTGCTTCATGAATAGGAATTTGAAAAGGAGGACAAGTGAAAATTAAAATTCCTACATTTTTTCTTTCAAGGAGACACTAAAGGAACAAATCCGTGTGCTCAGTGGACAATATATATAACATGTAGAGTAAAAAAGAGATGCAACAAGTGTACAACCTCTTTGGCGAAGCCATGTCGATCTCAGCGTGATTGGGTTGGCCAGTGAGCATGCTTCGGCTGACTTGGCTGTCGGAGGAGGGGAAGAAGATCTTAGGCGTCTGGAGATGGAGCCCGAGGTACTGCTCCGCCGTGATGGAGGGTTTCATCGTTGGAGCAGCTCTGGTGAGTTGTACGACGCCAAGGCTGAAGCAGGACAAGAGAGACAACGAACAACGTTAACCTAAGTGGAATTCTAATAGCATCTCCAATACATGACGTAAAATACATAAACAGAAAGTGCTAGGCGTAAAATACATCAGCCGCTCATCCCTGAACTTAACTTTCGAAACTGAATTTAACTGTCGAAACAGAATTTAACAGTCGAAACTGAACTTAACTATCGAAACTGAATTTTGCTGTCGAAAATGAATTTTGTTGTCGAAAGTCAACGCACTAGCAAGGTGAGGCTACACGTCGGTCGACTGACTTTTTCATCTCTGGTCAGTTGATTTTGCAGCCGTTGGATACGAAATCAAGGGCATGTGGTTCATCTTCAACCTCCACCCCCCTGAGCCGGCCAAACAGCAGCCCCCCACCGCCCGCGGCCGGCAGTGCGCCAGCCCACCAGCCCCAAAAACACTCCCCACCGCCGGTCCG
>NC_041392.1:206484505-206499851 GCF_002162155.2 Triticum dicoccoides
CCCCACGCCAACGCCCCGCCACCGCCGGCGACCACCGCCCCCATCCTGAACGCTAAGATAGATAGTGGGGTACCTCTCCGGTGAGCTCCCCTCCCCGCTGCGGCTGGTTCTTCCTTCACCCCGGCGGCATCGGAGTGAAGTGTAGCTAAATCGGATCAGCATCGCAAGCAAGAGCAAGAGCGAGAGCGGCAACGCAAGCAAGAGCAATAGCAAGAGCAGACCAGGCAGGGGACCGAGAGCAAGAGCAGAGCAGCAGCGCGAGCGAGAGCTAAAGCAGCAGCAGGTCCTACTGATGTGGATATCACCGCCGAGGGAGCGACACCATGGAGGAAGTGGCCGGCGACGCCGCCGTGGATGGAGCCGCGCCGTGTCGGCTCGGGACCGAGCGCCGGCAGCACCTTGAGATCGAATCAAGAAGAAAATGCGGCGATTAGTGTACAACCTCTTTGGTGGCGCCGATTAGGCCGCAGATTCATCCGAGGAAACGGTGATGATGATGCTCTTCCGGTGGTGCAGGTGAAGACGGCGGTGTGGGAATGGAGGTGGCACGAAAGACGAGGGGAACGTCGGGGTAGCTCCTTGGAGGTGGAGGACGGGGTGGCTGAACCGGCGGGACAATGAGATCAACGACGGATCCTCATCCGGTACGGTGGATGAGGGACGTCGAGGTGTTGCTGTGGACGATGTTGTCGGGGAAGAGGCTCCGGCTGGGTGGCGGACGGAGCAGGGTGTGGGGTTTCGTCGCGGGTTTTTGCGGCCTCAGTGTACAAATGGGTGGGCAGATGGGATGGTAGTGGGGAACCATGGCTTAGAGACGCGCTTGTACGAAATGTGGGGTAAGTTACGAAAGTACCCCCACCGATTTGAGGCGGTTCTTTTGGTTCAGGGGTACCACGGGCATTTCGCATGTCGGGATTTCACAGGAGGTGGGAGTTTTCGCGCGCGTTGTAATTTCGGAATAGCAAGGCGCAGGTTGAGATGGAGGGAGTTGTCGGAGCACAACGAGACAAAGATATATCTTAAATATTTCGGGCTAACAAGGCGTGGGTTGAAATTTCCAGACAAGCCTAACATGTACTGTACCAAATCCATGCGCCCTACAAACGTCATTCAAAACTTTGAATTCATGTTATGTTCAATTAAAATATTTTGCTACGTGTATAATGCATGAAACCTAATACTCAAATGAACGTTTTAGTGCATTCCAAACGTATATACTACCGCTTCAATATGAACTAAATTTGAATCCGTTTCTCTATTTGAATAAGATCTACAGTAATGATTGTTGTGAAGTCAAAGCATTTGAATTCGCTTCTCTGTTTTAATAAGATCTACAATCATCATTATTGTCAAGTTAAACCATCGTTTGTGTATTATCTTCACAGCACACCACATGATTAGTCTCGAGTTACATATGAACTATGTGTACTATATAAACTCGAACTAGATTTTTTGAATCCACTTTATTTTGATTTCAAATCACATTACATTTCTAGTTCTAGCTAGATCTTCATAATCTAAACCATGTCTCATATGTATAATGTGTTTATCACATTATGTATGGTGCCCCGCCCCCTACGCCTACAAGTATTTAGATGTGAGTTGCAAACACCACACACTACCACAAATTCAAATAAAATGTGAGAATGTTCGGTATATAGTATTGTTTAGATTGTTTGATATTTAGTTGTAAGCTGAAAACGCCACACATTATCACAAATTCAAATAAAATGTGAGATTGTTTGATTTATAGTATGGTTTATATTGTTCGGCATTTATCTGTGAGTTGCAAACGCCATGCATTATCACATTATGGTATAACATGTGCACAGCACGTGTATCACCGCTATATTCATGCATGCAATGTTTAAAACACAATGATCTCCTATTCAAATATATGAATCCGCTTTCATATCAAATTATGATCTTTGTTAGTCTCTTACACCCACACAATCCTCTAACCTTTGTAGCTACCACTAACTTTCTCTCATGCCTGCACACGCCCTCCTCGCCCCCCCCTCCCTCGGCATTCTATCCACCGGGCACATTTATTTTTTCCTTTAGGTCGTTCTCCCAGAGTCTCCACAACTCCTTTCCGACACACACCGATCGATAAACCTCTCCAGCGAGGCCTGCCTACAACATACAAACACACCTTCAATCTCCCCCTTTATGTGTCCTTGCCTCGTGTCTCTCATACGGTCAGACACACGTGTAAACTCCCGCCCCTCTTTTCATCGCTCTCACAACCGCACACTCCTCCCCCTATCTAGCTAGTAGTTGGGCCTCTCACACCACCTCTTAGCTCCATTCTCTCTGTCTATCCGTCTCGCTGGGCCTTATTTGCCTCTAACAAATGGACGTACACCGACTGATCTCTCGCTATACATATATCTAGCTAGGTCCTTATAACTCGTTCTTACCACACGTCAATCGATCTACCTCATTAGTTGTGTCTCTCCCTTCCTCCGACAAACAACAATTGATCTACCAATCTAGTTGGGTTTTCTTACCAAACACATGGTTCCCCTTCATCATCCATGGATGCGTCCTGACAGATCTATCATGCACAGGCACACACAGAAACACATCCCCACTCTTATTGATAACATTGCAGTTCCACCGTCAGTTTGTCTAGTAGGCCTCTCCCACCATCTTCGAGAAGCAAATCCATCACCCATCCAGCACTCTACCCCTCTCCCTCCCTCTCCCTCCCTCCCTCTCTCTCCTCTCTCGCACCCACAATTTCAATGGCTCTCTTCATCGTCTCGCACCCACCCACTTGATCCTCTCTTCGACTCTATCGATAGCTATGACCCCTCCCTCTCTTCTCGTGGATTGACCAACCCTCTATATATGATATGGATAGGCCTCCATTTCACACACATTGCATGCAAAATTTTGTTTGAGATGTCATCGACACATATTCCCACAAATAATTCACGAAATCAACCCCCCACCCCACCCCCACCCCAAAACAGAAAACACTCACGAACGCGGTTTGTATCTCTCACACACACCCACGTAGGTGGGGGACGTGCACGAAGAGAAGAGGTGCATGCACGGCGCACATACTCCCGTCTCTTTCCCAACCACACCCGCGCGGGTACACGGTGGAGCTCATTTCTGTACGAAAAAGGCAGCCCACGTGGTAATTTGGCATGTGTACTAGTTGTCCACTTGGTGGAGGGAGGATCGTCTACCACGGGTGAACAAACAAATTGCGACTTGACGTGTTATGTTAAAAAAGAGGCAAACCATGTGGGGCCAACCTTAGAGGCAAGGCTCTATACACTGGAGTACTTTTGATGTGTCCCGTCAACTCGCAGGACGAGGAGAAGCTTGCTTAGTACGCCGTCTCCCCCGCCCACGGGCGCGGTGGCTCGCGGGATGAGGTGAAGCTTGCTTACTACGCCTTACGCCCGCTCCCTCGCCCATGCGCGCGGTGGCTCGCAGGACGAGGAGAAAAATTTACTACTCCCTCTGTTTACTCCTCGTCCCTATTACCTTGGTTATAGAGATTATATCATATTGTTTGGAATATATATGTCCTTTAGTAGATTTCAATATGAACTACTAGTACATACTCCAAACACTGATGTATATAGACGTATTTTAGAGTGTAGATTCACTCATTTTTCTTCGTATGTAGCACTCTCCCTTGCCCCTTGACCCTCGCCCACGTGGTGGACGTGCAGCAATTCATTCGGCTCATATAGCCAGAACGATATATACTCCACTACCATTATTGCTCGACTTCCCGAAGAGGCGAAGAGCCAATCGCAAGGTTAATATTTTGGAGATGCCAAGCGCAAGGTTATAGGAGAACGAGTAGTAGGTGCCGCGTCATTTATAAATAAAGATTTTTTTTCTTCAGTGGCACGTACGCAATATGATAGGTTCATATGGAGAGAAAAGGAAACCGCTCCACTATATACATAGTCAGGACTGGCCAGCCTACACGGTTGCTTGCTGGGGTTGCTCTCTTCACACTCTCTCGCACAAAACGACTGTGGCCACATCTCTAAAATCCCGGCGGATCACGTCCGCTTGGGGAAGGGGTGGATGCTTAGTGTAGATGCGGTGGCCATCGCCGACGGCGAAAACCCACTGTCGGCACGTCCCGATCAGGGGTCCCCGCCGTTCTCTCTCACAAATCCGGTGAGGTTGCCTTCGTCCCTTGCTCACTGTCGTGACGTGGGCAGTTGCCGCCTCCCGCTGCCCTCCTCAAGGTTGAGCTACGTCCCTCAGGTACAACTCCCTTTACAGCCGGCTTGCACCACTGCTCCAGCCGCCCACATCACTCCCTGTGGATATTTCTCTACTTCTTTGCCCCGCACATAACTCTACTGGCTTCTACGTACTGTATTTGTGATGAGTTTATGTCTCATCAACTAGTCCCAGTAATCTTATTCTAATCATGCTTGTTCAATTTCTTTCCCACAGGGATGCTCATCTCGATTTTGGTGAAACTGCACAAAATGATCCGATGGTCAAAAGGTTGCAAACTTCATTTATTAGGAAGCTCGAACATTGCCAGCAAATTGAAGCCTGGTTAGGGTTCACGGTTCAAGGACTAGGGACTGCATGGATCGTTTTTTTTTTCTTTAGCTGCCTCTGTTCCAAAGTAAGTGTCAACTTTAGTAGTAGTACAACTTTGTACTAAAGTTTGCACAAAGTTGAGAAACTTATTTTGGAACGGAGGGAGTACGTATTTGCTATGATCTGTCAATCATTGAGATGCAATATCATGCATGTTAGTCTACTTTGTATTTGATGAAATGTTGCAACGGGCAACCTTGGACGCAAGATACGTGTAACAGAAGCTGGAAGCTTCATAGCATTGTACAAATTTATCCCTCTGATAAATTACAGTACGTACTATACTAGTACTTCCTCCGTTCCTAAATATAAGTCTTTGTAGAGATTTCACCATGAACCACATGCGGATTTATATAGATGAATTCTAAGTGTAGATTCATTCATTTTGTTCCGTATGTAGTGGAATCTCTACAAAGACTTATATCTACTAGTAATAGCTAGCCCCCACTACTAGGAATTCTCTATCCTCTCCTTGAGCCACATCATCAAAATTGATGTAGCCGTTAGATGAAGTAAATCAGTCCATAATAGCCGTCTGATCTTGACGTTGAGAGGCTCTGGACTAAGCCACATGCAAGCATGCAGAAATACCGCGCCACAAGCATGTGAGTGGGTTTTAAATCACATCAACATGTCTGCATGCAAGCATGCATTAGTAGCATGCATGTAAGTGAGCTTTTAAGTCCCATTAACATGTCAAAAAGAAAAATATAATCCCATTATGTAGTAGGAGTTGGCTGATATTTTTTCCTTACGTGGGATGATCTAAATGATGATGGGAGTTTATTTAGTTTGGCTACCACATTTGTCATGCGGTTATAGAGTTTTTTTTGTTATATGAAATCGATAATTTTGCGCAGAGAGATATACCGTTGTTCCACGCCAACGCGCGGGGACTCATCTAGTAATATTTAGGAACGGAGAGAGTACTATGTAAAGAGTTAGGTGTCGCACGGTGATAGTGTGAGGTGGGCCATGTAATCACTGAGCCTGCATGTTTTCACTGCTCTTGCACGCCTCCGCTGTAAGAATGGAGAAAATTGTAATCTAGTAGTAGTATACCTCCATTCGCCGAAAGCGTGGGACATCCAGCAGTCCTACCACCTCAGTAATAAAGACCAATGAGCCGTCAAATCACATAGACCCAGCAGTAAGTTGGATGAATGAAGAAACCATCACTCTTGCGCCAGAGAGAGGTCGCGTCCGCTCTACCGGTGCATGAATGCGGCACCGATTCTTTGGAGCGGTGCTGACCGTTTCGGGCGGGAAGCGCGCGCAGGCGATGGAGGGGCTTTGGGTGGGCCAGGCTGGTCAGGAGCGGGTGTGGCAGCTGTCCGCATGTCCCTACCGGACACACCCGGAAACGAGAGGATGCACCAACTCTCGCGGCTAAAATCGTACACTACACAACATCTCTCTGTAGGAGTAGGTCGATCTGTCGCTCTCTCTAACACACACATGGTGTTAAACACACACACACACACACACACACACACACACACACGCACATGCACGCACCTTGGTCCCGTTGCACCTTCTAACGTGACTTATTACACCTAGACGGAGGGAGTAGTAAGTATACGAGATACTGTGGCACACTGACTTAAGTCGTATACAAGTGCCCAAAATTTGTGTGCATATTATAATAAGGATTCACTTAAAATAGTACGTGAGCGAACAGAGGGATCAATTGGACAGTGTTCCCGAGCAGTAGCGAGATGTGTGAGCTTTTAATTTTTCTTATTAATTTGTTTGTTTCACCCTCTGACTGGTGGGACCCAACGTACTACGTGGAGAGAGGTAAGGTGACTAAGGCTGCATTATTTCTGCACCACTGTGGATAGTCTTACCACTAAAGCCACATGACAAGATTATGATTGAAATCCCAATGACTCCCACACACATAAAAAAACACGGCATGCTTGTCACACGAATGCAGGAATGTATAAAAGGTTATTTCCCTCTCGTTGAAGATAATGGGAGGGTTGTGTAGCTGGTTAGCCTATTCGCTCATCAAACTAGAGGTCTCGGGTTCGATAACTACACTTGAGCATAATTTGTGCCAGGAGGATTCTTTGACTGGTCAAAATGTTTTCTAGGGTTTGCATGCTTCACACTCTCTCTCCAGTATATATATACACGCTGGAGCCTCAGCGCTTGTAGTTGCTCTCTTCACACTCTCTCGCCCTCTCTTGCTGGAGCCTCGGCGCTTGTAGTTTCTCTCTTCACACTCTCTCGCCCTCTCCAGATCTAAACAAGACTTCGTTGGCCTCTCTCTCCCCTCACTACTGCTCAAAGAGCCGGCAGGATCTGTCCGCCGGGAAGGGAAGGAGGCTTAACGTTGCCGCCATCGGCGAGGGACTACCGGCGCAGCTGTTCACTTTCCACCTAGCGGTGGCGCGGGAGGGCCTCCGACCCCTTCTTCTTCGTCGTTGTCCCGTCGCCCACCGAACCACGCCCCAAGAACCTTAAGGTATAATTTACTTACTCCACATGCATTGCTCTAGCTGCATGTATACCATGAATTAGGACGTGGTTCAAAGAGGAAAGGAGTGGGGGAAAGTAGTGGGAAAAGTTGTATATAGCATGAATCTAGGACGTGGTTCAAAGAGGAAATGAAGGGGGAAAGTTGTATAGCATTAATCTAGGACGTGGTTCAAAGAGGAAAGGAATGGGGGAAAGTAGTGGGGAAAGTTGTATCACATAAATCTAGGACGTGGTTCAAAGAGGAAAGGAAGGGGCGAAAGTACTAGTTCAAAAAGGAAAGGAAGGGACAAGGTTGTAGAGTTTGAGAAGGACTAGATTTGCTGCGCTCACATAGGGAAAGGCGTCTAAAGATAACAAAACTGGGACCAACACAAATATGCTCCTTTGTTGTTTGTTCTTTGTTGGAACAGACTGTGCATGACCACAGTACATCGGTAGATGCACATGGTGCTGGTGCGTCCACTGTCCCGTGCAACTCATTAGCTATTGTTAATCTAAGGCCCTGGTTGGTTACAAACTCCCTAGTCCCTACCTGCTGGGTTCCAAGGACTAAACATGGACTAGAGGTTATTAAATGACATGCTAAAAGACCATGTTACCCCTAGTAATGAACTAATAGAGACAAGGTGCGATGCGTGGCAGGGGCAACTGTTGGAAAAGTCCCAAAAAGACTCCCTCGGGGTCTTCTTTCTCTAGTCCCAAATGCCCACTTTTAGTCCCTAAAGTCCCTCCTCTTTGGTTTAGATGGGACTGACATGGAGGTCTTTTAGTCCCTACACCAAAATGTCCCTGTAAACAAACACCCTCTAATAATGCCGCTGGAAAATTGATGCAATGCCACAGTTAAAAGCAAATTACGTGTTTAACGAATTTTATTGTTAATATAATCTCTATGTTAATATTAATCAATGCCACCGTTTGAGAAATACTACTGTCTTGCTTTCTTTCCCATTTAGATAAGGTAGATGCTTCTTTTTGTTGGCTGCTGTGTCATCCACCGTTATTGACAACTAATTGTTTCCTTTGCACCTCTGTGTAAACAGGGTTATCTGCTTCACCTTGTTGCCATTGTGACCTTTTGTTGCACTGCACAAAACATTTTTGTTTTAAGAGTGTTTTGTGCAGTTCAACCAAAAAGTCACACCGACAACGTTGCTTGATTGCTTGATCTTAGTGGAACTGCACAATAGGAGATCTTACTTCCTATCTATTAAGGCGAATTTGGTTCAGATCTTCTTCTTGTGAGTTGTTTGAATTCCGCATCATGAGAGGTCAATACTAGCCTTCTTTCACATGATTCTGCAGTGTGCATTCATATGTTGTGCTACTTGTACGATAATGTCGCTTGATTTTAGTGAACTGCACAAATGGAGACAAGACTTCCAATCTGTATGTGCACCATAATATCCCATTGAGGTAAGATAAGGATATTTCACAACTGCTGGCCTGTATTTTGCCACTTTCATCAGAAAATTAAGTTTAGTACTATACTTGTGCTCCCTAATTGACATGCCAATTCTTACATTGAAGGCAAAGCTTGTTTGTTATTGAACCAAGTGATGAAGGGGAAGAACAAGGGGAAGAAAAACAAAAATCAACTCCCGGTGCTGTAATGAAGCACTGGAACTGTGATGACACAAGTAATGATATAGTTTTGCATCTTAATTTATAGCTATGGCTAGAACGAGCAATTATTTTGCTACTGATTTCATGCCACTCTTAATGTAATATGTAATTATCTCTACTTGTGCAAACAGGGATCTTCTTTGAAGATACCATATATTTTAGTGGAACTGCATAAGAAGATGTTGGAAACATTAAACTAATCGAGGAGTATATAGTAAGCATGGCCACCACCGTAGATAGCAACAGATCGTTCCGGAGAATTGCTTCATCTGTATGCTCTACACAATAAGCCTCCTGACAAAGGTTAGTACTCGCCCACTGATTTCATCCATATGATTGAGCTTTGTCATCTCTAATGGAGTTGTGCTACTGTTTAGATACTGTCATGAAAAAGTGGTATTATCCTTGAGAAGTGCTTCATCTGTACTGTTTTAAATATTTCCTTTCCTTTTTTCGAGCAAATAGTGATGCTAGCATTTAGTAGTCCTCTTGTCTTTGCACAACAGGATCATCTTCCTCTGAAGAAGAATATGGAGTATGTGAAGTGACTAGTTCCGATTATGCCAGGATGAAGAAGCCATGTCTATCTTATCATCAGAAGGAGAAGTCGAAGGATGGTTACATTACTCCCCACAAGACCAAACTAACTTCAGCTCAGAAGGACTGACAAAATCTCCATTTTTTTGCTGTGACAAATGTCCGAACTGATGGCAAACCCTGCCCATTCCACAATCGTAGGCATTTGATATTTTGGAATGGGACAACCTTGTCAAATTTTGCTCATTGATTTTAGCAAGACATGCGTTTGATATTTTCGAATGGGACGCCCTTTGCTGTCAGCAGCGTCGATCAATTTTTTCTTTATTCTTTAGTTGTGAAGTAAATATTGCCTCTGACATGTGAGTCGTTGAGATGCATAATCATCGATTGTTTTGAATGTTCTCTATGAATTGCCAGGCCTGTGTGTTTGATTGCAATGTACAGAAACGCTAAAAACTGCTCAAACTCTTTGTACTCCTTCTGTTCCTTCTTACTTCGCACATTGTGAAAGTGCATACTTTTTTGTATAAGATTGGTCAAAGTAGAGATACTTTGACTGCAGACAAAACTTGTATGCAGACTAGAAAGGACCGAAGGGAGTACATGTGAAACTGCTGCAAACGAGGTGATCACCCTGGGAATAATGCTAGTATGTATTGTTTTGCATGTTCATCCAATGCTAGTGATACAGGAATTCGAACTAATCGAAATAAATCCATTCATACACGGTCGGATTTCATATAAACATGCCGGATTCATTACATTTCATACATTCTTCAACTAAAAAGGGGTGCGCTGGAGGTATAATTAATTAACCGAAGCTACCCACCTGTGTCCCGCGGAGCCAAACAGAAGCTTGAGTGACTTAACTGCAGGTGTAGTTGCGTACTGACATGTGGCCTGTTGGGCCCACATGTCAGTCAGCCAACTGCACCAGCAGTTAAGTAGAAGCAGCGTTATTCTCTAGCAGAACTCCCCGACTCCACGTCGCCGCCAAGAAGCTAACCGGCCGTCAATGGTCAACCCGCCTAGCTTGGCTTCAACAGGAGGGTAGCAGCGGTGGCCTTACTTGGACCCGAGCAGTGGCGACCTACCGTGTTATACTCTTCCTTGTTTTCTGTGTGGCGCATCCTCGTTGGCAGTGGGGCGAGGCCTCGGCGGAGCCGGCGATGTCCTCTGTCTCGTTGCCAGCGGGCGGCGCCTCAGCGGAGCAGGGCCTCATCGACGCTAGCGGAGCGGGGACTTGTCAGAGCTGGCATTGTCCTCTGCCTCGTCCTCGGTCTCGCCAAACAGCGCCTCGCCCGCTTCATCGCCCTCTTCACTAGCCTCTTTGTAGGCGGCCGCAGCCTCCGCCACCCGCATGCGGTACCGCCAGCGCTCGAGGCGGCCCTTGCGGGCGAAGCGATACGAGTCGAGCAGCGCCTCCTGCTCCGCCCGCTCCGCGGCGATCTGCTCCAACGCTTGTAGATGCGCCTGGAGGAGATGGTGGTTGTAGGCGGCATCGGCCTGCGCCTCCCGGAACTGCTCCTGACGCATCTGCCTCACCCTGTCCATATATTGGGCACGGGCCTCGCCAATGTTCATGGTGCAATGCACCGGCGAGGATGGCGCGAAGGAGGGGGTTGGCGCCGGATCGTCGACTACAATGTTCTCCATTGGGACGTCGTCATCCTCCGGCTACCTGCCGGCCAGGCGGTCGGCAGCAATGGCTGCCATCTCCTTGTGGTTCATCGTCCGCCCGTCCGGAAGAGAGCTGGAGCATGAGGAAGCCATAGTGGGTAGTAGTGGTGTGGACAGGAGAAAGGGAACGGATGCGGATGACTGCGGCTATGGCCAGCGCAGCAGTTTATATAGCAATGGTGGGCGGGCGGAGGGACGGACGTGTGGCGCCGGAGTAGCCTCCTCGGCAACCATGTATCATTAATGTGGGCGGCAGATGGACGGACGGATGACACTTGTGTCGTTTCAAGGCGGAGCAATCGCCTGCACCGGGAAGCGGGGCGGGCGGCGCTGACTGTTTCGGGCGGAAAGCGCGCACGGGTGAGGAGATGAATTTACTTGGAGAGGATGACAATGGGGACCCACCAGGTCCATAGCCTTACGTATGCAAGTGCCTCCTTATTATATATATATGTATAAAACTATACTCCCTCCGTCTAGGTGAATAAGTCGTATTAGAAGGTGCATCACGACCTAGGTGCAAGCAGATTGGTGGAAAAGAAGAATATTTCTCTCTTCTAAACACAACATTTAATCAAAGCAGTTAAGAGGATGCCTTATTAGCTACCCATGCAGGCCATCGTAATTCATAACCGCATGGACGTGCTGCATGCATTGGTCCTTGCCCGAGCAAAAAAAGGGAGGAAAGGGGTTTCCACGGGAGACAACGAGGCAAAGGTGGAAGCGCTCACTGGAGTAATTTATTTTGCTTCCCCCTGGTTTCCTAACATCACGGTCCCGCACCATTGTCAGCCTATGTAGTAGTCAATAAACGAGAGAATTGCACAAGAAGCGGCCGACAGCTGGGACCAAGCAGCTCGAGCAGTATTTGAGTTTTTGAGGTGTGAGCACTATAGAGTTTTTCGATGTTTAGCCCAGATATTAATTTTTCTCCTCTGAACTACAACGAAAACATCGCTGCAGGTATTAACTGGGCGGGTTGTAGCCCGTCTAGCCCAGGCCAGATATCCAGCCCAGATATTAATTTTTTTCAAGCTGAAAATGGCTAGCCCAGCTATACTTTTTTTTAGGAATACCCAGGCAAGGTCAAGTTATTATTCTCCGCCTCACTGGGCCGCAAATATTTCCTTGGAGGGATGCATTAGGCTTAATAAGAAAATGGGCTTTAAGAAATAATAAATGGGATGTAATTATAAAAACTGGGCAGCAACTATAAAAAAATGCACCAAACACGTGATTACTTTATAAAATATTATTTTTGGATATTGAAAATTTTAATTCCATTAATTGTTGCGAGCATAATGTTTCGTTGGATTTTTACGTAATACAAATTTATATTGAAATTGTATTTAATCTTACTAGAAATTTCGGGATAAAAATATTTCGGATCCCATCAAAATGTGGGAAATTTTATTGAATTCTGTTTTGAACGGTTGGTTGAAATGGGTTGTTCTTTTAACAAACTGTAAATGGGCTGTAGTAAATTCCATTAGAATTCAAAAATGGGCTACACATTCTTACAAATCTCAAATGGGCTATAAGTTCTCTGCCACACACTTCTGGCCTTACTAAGTTGACGCGTCCCTAAAAACAGAATTGACGTGTATGCAAGGCTTTGTCAACTTATAGTCAACACACGGTTCTAGCAGCAGTGGCCGTTGGATGTCTATCCAAGGGATGCTGTCTTTCTTCTTCAATCTCGGATATTCTAGCTTCACCCGCCTAAAAAATGATTCCTCCCCCTGACATCTGGGGCGCACCGTTTTGGAAGCTGACCTGTGGGCCTACTAAGTTGACATACCAAGGGCTTTGTCAACTTAGTCAAAATAAACGATTCTAGCTGCAGTGACCGTACGATGTGCATCCAACAGCCATAGTGCTTCTTCAACCTCTGGTCTTCTTGCTCCAGCCGCCCAAAGCAGCACCGGTCGTGCTGCATGCTCCAGCCTCCCATGGCCGGCTGTGCTACCGCAGAGGCCTCACCGCCCCCTACTATTCCCACCGCTGGCCAGGCCCTCCAGCGACGGCAGCCTCACACCGTAGCTGAACTAGTGAACCCTCGTAGTCCTCTCCGCGCGGGCTTCCACTTCCGCATCATCCCCTTCCTAGGCCTCACCGTCGTCCACCGCCGTGGTGCTCTCCGCGCGGCGTGGTCAACGTGGTCAAGGAACAACTTCCATCGGAAGAGTACTGTACGTGGAGTGGCTGACAGCTGGGTCCACGGCCACAGCCCAGTTTTTTTGTGATTTGCCAAGTAAGTCTCTTTGTTAGGCCTGTTGGGCTGCAAATCATTCAAGACGAGGAGAGCTTTCATTCGGCTGGCCGATAAAATGGCCCATCAGTAATGAGAAATGGGTTGTACATTTTTAAAACACATCAAACCGGCAATTAGTTTCAAATATCTTTTTTTTCATTTCAAGATTTTAAATTATATTAATTTTTATGCGTGGAGAATTTGTTGGATTTTATATTGATATACATTTATTTTTAAAATCAGTTTGAATGTGAGTCGAAATTTCGGGATTAAAAACAGTTCGGACCGCACCGAAATATGCAAAATTTCGTATAATTTTTTAAACGTTGCCACAATATGGGCTGTAATGCTAACAAAAAGAATATGGGCTCCAAAAAAACCTTAAGAATTAGCAAATGGGCTGTAAATTATTAGAAATAATGGCAGATGGGTTGTATGCTGTTTTCCATAGATTTGAGGCTTTCCTAAAAACAAGGTTGACGCACAAGCACTGGCTATTGGATGTCCATCCAACGGTCGTCGTGCTTCTTCAATCTCTGCTCTTCCCGCTCCAGCCGCTCAAACAAGCACCGGCGGGACTGCCTGCTCCCTCCTCCTCGCGGCCGGCTGTGCTGCCGCGTAGGCCTCACCGCCCGACCGTACTCCCATCGCTGGTCTAGCCATCCCTCTACTCACCCACACCTGCTGTTATTCTCCGGCGATGGCAGACGAACCAGTAAACCCTCGTATAGTCGTACTCCCCTCCGTGTGGGAAACAACTGCCAAGTCTTCCCTGCCTCCGTGTTGTCCCCTTCCTAGGCCTCGCCATCGTCCACTGCCCTGGTGCTCTCGGCGCGGCATGGTCAACGTGGTCAAGGAACGACTTCCATCGGACATGGACTGTACGTGGAGAGGCTGACAGCTGGGTCCACGGCTGTAGCAAGGAAGTGCCTCCTTATTACGCGGAAAATAATGATTCCTCCACCTGACAGCTTGGACCCACCGGACGGGCCACTGTATTTCGCGAAAAAACGTTTCCCCCAGACTGCTTGGACTGACCAGCTACATCTTCACATGCAAGGAAGTGCGTCCGGGCAAAAAAATGATTCACCCCCTGACTACTGGGACCCACCAGCTACATCTTCGCAGGCAAGGAAGTGCCTAACAGTCGGGACCCACCTGGTCGAAGCGTATGTAGCGTTGTCATTCTGGTCGCGAACGTGTACGTACATACTGGTCGATGTAGAGGCGCGCACGTGCCGTAGTAGAGGCGCGCGCGTAGCATGTACACGTACGTACAGCGGCCAGGGTGCAAGAAAGAAAATACGGCCACGTATGTGTACATACGGGCGGGGTCTCGAACGCCTACTCGTGCATACGTACGGCCAGGGCTCGTGTACATGGCTCGGTCAGAACGGAGAAAAAGCTTCATCGTCGTGTTCATGGGGAGGCAACGGAATGCGTCATGTTCATGGGAAGGCAACGGAACGCGTGGGAGCCAACCGACTGGGTAGGAACGGAATGCGTGGTTGTGTTCATCGGGAGGGCTTGGACGGAACAGGCGATGGAAACGAGGCCTGGCATACCGCAAAACGAAGGAAACGGACTTGTGTTCAACCGGCCACGTTCGAAACGGGATCCTGTTCATCGGGAGGGGTCTGACGTATCGCAAAACGGAGGAAACGGACCTCCTACGGTCGAAACGGGGGTCCTGTTGATCGGGAGGGGTGTGGCGTACCGCCAAACGGACGAAACAGACTTGTGTTGGAGCGCTACGGTCGAAACGGGGGTCCTGTTCATCGGGAGGGGCCGGGTGTGGCGTACCGCAAAATGGGACTCCACGGGATACTTTTCATCTCCACCGTTGACCCCCTCTAGCCTCCACGAGCTACTGTTCATCCACCGTCGACCTCCTCCAGCCTCCACCTGCTACTGTTCATCCATGGGCTCCTGTTCATCCAACCTCCACCACGCGCTACTCCACCAGCTACTGTTCAACCAACCCTCTCCATGGGCTCCTGTTCAACCACCCCTCCACGGGCTACAGTTCATCCTGCCCTCCACCATCTACTATTCATCCTGCCCTCCATGGGGTGCTCCTGTTCATCCAGCCCTCCACGGGGTCCTGTTCATCCAGCCCCAACCGGCTCGATCGATCGGGGTCCTGTTCGTCCAGAG
>NC_041392.1:206499952-206532003 GCF_002162155.2 Triticum dicoccoides
GCTCACAGTTCATCCAGAGACAGCATCGACCGGCTTCAATTAGTAGCAGTAGCGAAGGAATTGCTCGATCGGGTTTAGTTAACAGCCATCGATCGATCGCTCGGGTTCAGTAACGCGTAGCCTGTAGTGCAATCGCTCGGGTTCAGTTAGAGCCCAACGCCTCGCTCGGGTTCAGTTAGAGCCAACACCTCGCACACACGTGCGTACGTGTACGAGAGAAACGCGCATCACTCGGCCCCCGACCTTGCACCATAACCGGGAACTCCCTGAAATTTTCCTCGCCCTCGCTTCTACCACGGTTTTTCCGTCATGGACGGCCCAAAGAATGTCATGCAACTGTGTCTCCGGCCCGCCCAGGACGAAAAGCCCATTTTTTGTCATGATTTTTTGTCATAGAAGTAGGAGCCCACCACATCTATGATGATACCAGGTTTTGTCACAATTATCATCATAGAAGTGTCATATGTATGACAGAAAAAAATTTCGTTTGGCCCAAAATGTCACGGATGTGTCTTTTTTTGTAGTGTAGCTAATCCTTTTGCAGGAGATGGAACACTGCATCCCGATTTACACCTAATCTATGTGGATGAAGTTTGTGGATTATTTAAGCTTGCAGGTATGCCCGAGGATGTTATCAAGAAGAAGGTCTTCCCTTTATCTTTGAAGGAGATGCATTGACATGGTATAGGCTATGTGATGATATGGGATCATGGGACTACAAGCGATTGAAATTGGAATTTCATCAGAAGTTTTATCCTATGCATCTTGTTCATCGTGATCGTAATTATATATACAAATTTTGGCCTCGCGAAGGAGAAAGCATCGCTCAGGCTTGGGGGAGGCTTAAGTCAATGTTATAATCAGGCCCCAATCATGAGCTCTCAAGAGAAATGATTATTCAAAAAATTTATGCTCGGCTTTCTCTCAGTAATCGCTCCATGCTCGATACTTCTTGTACTGGATCTTTTATGATGAAGACTATTGAATTCAAATGGGATTTATTAGAAAGAATTAAACGCAACTCTGAAGATTGGGACCTCGATGAAGGTAAGGAGTCAGGTATAACACCTAAGTTTGATTGTGTTAAATCTTTTATGGATATCGATGCTTTATGTGAATTTAGCACTAAATATGGACTTGACTCTGATATAGTAGCTTCTTTTTGAGAATCCTTTTCTACTCATGTTTATCTCCCTAAGGAGAAGTGGTTTAAATACAATCCTCTCATTGAAGTAAAAGCAGTTGCACCGATTAAAGTTGAAGAAAAGACTATCACTTATGATGATCCTGTTGTTCCTGCTGCTTATACTGAGAAACCACCTTTCCCTGTTAGAATAAAGAATCATGCTAAAGCTTCAACTATGGCTAACAAAAGTAATATTAAGACACCTAAACCCCCTGAGCAAATCAAAGTTGAACCTATTATTGCTATGGTTAAATATCTCTTGGCTGATAATATTAATGGGCATGTTATTTACTTCTGCAATGAAGCTGCTAGAATTGCTAGACTTGGTGCTAAAAATAAACATAGACCTGTTGTAGGCATGCCTGTTATTTCTATTAAAATAGGAGATCATTGCTATCATAGCTTATGTGTTATGGCTGCTAGTGCAAGTGCAATACCTCATTCCTTATACCAAGAAATTATGCATGATATTGCACCTGCTGAGATAGAAGATATCAATGTTACCATTATACTTGCCAATAGAGATACTATTTCACTGATTGGGATTGTTAGAGATGTCGAAGTCTTGTGTGGGAAAGTTAAATACCCTTCTGATTTTCTTGTTCTCGGTTCCCCACAAGATGACTTTTGTCCCATTATATTTGGTAGACCCTTCTTGAATATTGTTAATGTTAAGATAGACTGCAATAAGGATATTGTTTCTGTTGGTTTAGGGGATATGTCTCATGAGTTTAATTTTGCTAAATTTCATAGACAACCCCATGATAAAGAATTGCCTAGTAAAGATGAAATTATTGGTCATGCTTCTATTACTGTGCCTCCTACTGATCCTTTAGAACAATATTTGCTAGACCATGAAAATGATATGTTCATGAATGAAAGAAGGGAAATGGATGAAGTATTCTTTAAACGGGGATCTATTCTAAAACACAACTTGCCTATTGAAATCCTAGGGGATCCTCCTCCACCCAAGGGTGATCCCGTGTTTGAGCTTAAACCATTGCCTGATACTCTTAAATATGCTTATCTTGATGAAAAGACGATATATCCTATTATTATTAGTGCTAACCATTCAGAGCATGAAGAAGAGAGATTATTGAAAACTCTGTAGAAGCACCGTGCTGCTATTGGATATACTCTTGATGATCTTAAGGGCATTAGTCCCACTCTATGTCAATACAAAATAAATTTGGAGAAAGATGCGAACTAGTTATTGATCACCAACGATGGCTAAATCCTAAGATGAAAGAAGTGGTAAGAAAGGAAATATTAAAGCTCCTTGAGGCAGGTATAATTTATCCCGTTGCTGATAGTCAGGGGGTAAGTCCTGTCCATTGTGTCCCTAAGAAGGGAGGTATTACTGTCATTCCTAATGATAAAGATGAATTGATTCCGCAAAGAATTATTACAGGTTATAGGATGGTAATTGATTTCTGCAAATTAAATAAAGCTACTAAAAAAGATCATTACCCTTTGCCTTTTATGGATCAAATGCCAGAAAGGTTATCCAAACATACACATTTTTGCTTTCTAGATGGTTATTCTGGTTTCTCTCAAATACATGTGTTAGCTGATGATCAAGAAAAGACTACTTTTACTTGCCCTTTCCGTACCTTTGCTTATAGATGTATGCCTTTTTGTTTATGTAATGCACCTGCTACCTTTCAAAGATTCATGATGGCTATATTCTCTGACATTTGTGAAAAGATTTGTGAAGTTTTCATGGATGATTTCTCCGTTTATGGATCCTCTTTTGATGATTGCTTGAGCAACCTTGATCGAGTTTTGCAGAGATGTGAAGAAACTAACCTTGTCTTAAATTGGGAGAAGTGTCACTTTATGGTTAATGAAGGTATTGTCTTGGGGCATAAAATTTCTGAAAGAGGTATTGAAGTTGACAAAGCTAAAGTTGATGCTATCGAAAAGATGCCATGTCCCAAGGACATCAAAGGTATAAGAAGTTTCCTTGGTCATGCCGGTTTTTATAGGAGGTTCAGTAAGGACTTCTCAAAAATTTCCCGGCCTCTAACTAACCTACTACAAAAAGATATTCCTTCTGTCTTTGATGATGATTGTGTAGAAGCATTTGAAATACTTAAGAAAGGTTTGATTTCAGCACCTATTGTTCAGCCACCTGATTGGAATTTACCCTTTGACATTATGTGTGATGCTAGTGATTATGATGTAGGGGCTATTCTAGGACAAAGAGTTGATTAAAAAATAAATGTTATTTAATATGCTAGTAAAACTCAAGACAATGCCCAGAGAAATTATGCTACTACTGAAAAAGAATTCTTAGCAGTTGTATTTGCTTGTGATAAGTTCAGACCTTATGTTGTTGATTCTAAAGTAACTATTCACACTGATCATGCTGCTATTAAATATCTTATGGAAAAGAAAGATGCTAAACCTAGACTTATTAGATGGGTTCTCCTGCTACAAGAATTTGATTTGCATATTATTGATAGACAGGGAGCTGAGAACCCCGTTGCAGACAACTTGTCTAGGTTAGAGAATGTTCTTGATGACCCACTACCTATTGATGATAGCTTTCCTTTTTGAACAATTAAATGTCATAAATGCTTCTCGTACTGCTCCATGGTATGCTGATTATGCTAATTATATAGTTTCTAAATTTATACCACCTAGTTTCACATACCAGCAAAAGAAAAAGTTCTTCTATGATTTTAGGCAATACTTCTGGGATGACCCACATTACTATAAAGAAGGAGTAGATGGTGTTATTAGATGTTGTGTACCTGAGCATGAACAGGAACAGATCTTATGCAAGTGTCACTCCGAAGCTTATGGAGGACACCATGCTGGAGATAGAACTGCACATAAGGTATTGCAATCTGGTTTTTATTGGCCTACTCTCTTTAAGGATGCCCGTAAGTTTGTCTTATCTCGTGATGAATGTCAAAGAATTGGTAATATTAGTAGATGTCAAGAAATACCTATGAATTATTCACTTGTTATGGAACCATTTGATGTTTGGGGCTTCGACTATATGGGACCTTTTCCTTCCTCTAATGGGTATACACATATTTTAGTTGTTATTGATTACGTTACTAAGTGGGTAGAAGTTATTCAAACTAGTAGTGATGATCATAACACCTCTACTAAGATGCTTAAATAAGTTATTTTTCTAAGGTTTGGAGTCCCTAGGTATTTAATGACTGATGGTGGTTCACATTTTATTCATGGTGCCTTTCGTAAAATGCTTGCTAAGTATGATGTTAATCATAGAATTGCATCTCCATATCATCCACAGTCTAGTGGTCAAGTAGAATCAAATAACCGAGAGCTCAAATTAATTTTGCAAAAGACTGTTAATAGATCTAGAAAGAATTGGTCCAAGAAACTTGACGATGCATTATGGGCTTATAGAACTGCATATAAAAATCCTATGGGTATGTCTCCGTATAAAATGGTTTATGGTAAAGCATGTCACTTACCTCTTGAAATTAGAACATAAGGCATATTGGGCCATTAAAGAGCTCAACTATGACTTCAAACTTGCTGGTGAGAAGAGGTTATTTGACATTAGCTCACTTGATGAATGGAGAACCCAGACTTACGAAAATGTCAAGTTGTTTAAAGAAAAAGTAAAGAGATGGTACGATAAAAGGATACAGAAACGTGAGTTTAACATAGGTGATTATGTATTGTTATACAACTCTTGTTTAAGATTTTTTGCAGGCAAACTTCTCTCTAAATGGGAAGGTCCTTACGTTATCGAGGAGGTTTATCGTTCGAGTGCCATAAAAATCAACAACTTTGAAGGCACAAGTCCGAAGGTGGTGAACGGTCAAAGAATCAAACATTATATCTCAAGTAATCCCATAAATGTTGAAACTAATATTATTGAAACCGTAACCCCGGAGGAATACATAAGGGACACTTTCCAAATGTTTCAGACTCCGAAAAGGAAAAGGTATGTGGTACAGTAAGTAAACCGACTTCAAAACAGTTCTAATGGCAAATTTTCTCTGTTTTGGAATTTTTAAGAAAATAGGAAAATAAGAAGCAGACCGGAAAGGACACGGGGCGTCCACGAGGGTGGAGGGCGCGCCCTACCCCCTGGGCACGCCACCTGCCTCATGGGCACCCCGTGTGCTCTCCGGACTCTGTTTTCTTGCACGATACTTCTTTTGGTCGGTAAAAAATCATTATATAATCTCCCGAAGGTTTTGACCATCGTATCACGCAAATATCTCTTGTCTTTGTTTCGAGCTGTTTTTCTGACAGATCTAGGTCGCCATGTCGTATTCAAGTGCTCCCAAGGAAAAGTTCTTCGAGAAGGTCATCAACCCCTACCTTGCGGAGGTGCTACAACACCCTCAAACCATTGAGATGCGTGAGGGGTTGTTGCACATCCGCGATGTTGAGGGACCAAGGAGGACCAGAAGCACGGAGACAAGGCTCGAGGCATTGGAGCAACAAGTTTTCAAGTGTTAGGAGATGGTGGAGCGTGGACTCGACTCCAATCACATAATGATCATGGAGTTCACCAACAACCACAAGCTGGATGCCAAAGACATTGAGGAGGCCATCTTCAAGCTTCACGAGAAAATCGAGCGCCTCCAAGCCCAGATCTATGACCTGCAAAACCAAAACTATGAGTATGAATGTAGATTCAAGAGGATGAGTTTGGCTACAGATTTGAGGATCCGGGAGACTTGATCATCCTTCTTGGGGGAGTGCCCCAGTATCGTATCACCATCACTTTTATCTTTACCGTTTTTCTTAGTTCGATCCTTTTGATAATATCTTGATCTAGTAGAATAGAGTTTTAGTATGATCTAGTTGTGAGTTTTGCTTTATGATCTTCTTATATAATTGAGTCTGTGAGCTATATATAATAAAGATTAGTGTAGAGTCAAGGGCTTGATTATTTTGCTATGATCTTGAGGGAATGAAATGAAAGAGAAGAAAAAAAAGAAAAAAAAATCATATGGATCTTATGGAGTGTAATGAGCTCACATATAAAGAGTATGATGAATAAAAGTTGTTGAGAGTTGACAAACATAGTTTTGGTCATCGTTGCAATTAATAGGAAGTAATAAAGAAAGAGAGGTTCACATATAAATATGCTATATTGGACATCTTTTATGATTGCGAGCACTCATTAAGGTATGACATGCTAAAGAGTTGATGTTGGACAAGGAATACAATGTAATGGGTTATGTTTTCTTACATCTGAGATAAATTATATTGTCATGGATCATCCAACATGTTGAGCTTGCCTTTCCCTCTCATGCTAGCCAATTTCTTTGCACCAAGTAGAGATACTACTTGTGCTTCCAAATATCCCTAAACCCGTTTTTGCCATGAGAGTCCACCGTATCTACCTATGGATTGAGTAAGATCCATCAAGTAAGTTGTCATCGGTGCAAGAAAAAAATTGCTCTCTAAGTATGTATGATTTATTAATGTGGAAAAAAATTGCTCTATAAAAGCGACGAACTACATAATAAAGGTCCATATCACAAGTGGGAATATAAAGAGTGACATTCTTTTGCATTAAGATTTCGTGCATCCAACCATAAAAGCGCATGACAACCTCTGCTTCCCTCTGCGAAGGGCCTATCTTTTATTCTTGTCTTATACTTCATGCAAAGAGTCATGGTGACATTCACCTTTCCTTTTTACATTTTATCCTTTGGCAAGCACAATGTGTTGGAATGATCTAGATATATATAGCTAATTGGATGTGAGTTTTCATGAACTATTATTGTTGACATTACCCTTGAGGTAAAACGTTGGGAGGCAAAACAATAAGCCCCTATCTTTCTGTATGTCCGATTAAAACTTCATAACCATAAATATTTCGTGAGTGTTAGGAATTGTGAAAGACTAAATGATAGTTGAGTATGTGGACTTGCTAAAAAGATCTTATATTGACTCTTTCCTATGTTATGATAAATTGCAATTGCCTCAATGACCGAGATTAGAGTTTGTTGGTTCTCAATGAAGTTTATGATTCATGCTTGAAATTGTGATTGAATTGTTAATTTAGCATAAGAGATCATATGACAATATATATATATATATATTGCTATTCTAAGAATGATCATGATGCCCCCATGTCCATATTTTATTTTTATCGACACCTCTATCTCCAAACATGTGGACATATTTTTTGATTTCTGCTTTCACTTGAGGACAAGCGAGGTCTAAGCTTGGGGGAGTTGATACGTCCATTATGCATCACGCTTTTATATCTATATTTATTGCATTATGGGCTGATTACACATTATGTAACAATACTTATGCCTATTCTCCCTTATTTTACAAGGTTTACATGAAGAGGGAGAATGCCGACAGATGGGATTCTAGGGTGAAAAAGGAGTAAATATTAGAGACCTATTCTGCACAACTCCAAAAGTCCTGAAACTTCACGGAAGTTATTTTCAGAATATATATAAAAAATTGAGCGAAGAAAGTTCCAGAGGGGGCCACACCCTGGCCACGAGGGTGGGGGCGCGCCCTACCCCCCTGGGCACGCCCCCTGCCTCATGGGCTCCCCGGTGGCCCTCCGATGCCCATCTTCTGCTCTATGAGGTCTTTCGTATGAGAAAAATCATAAGCAATCTCACGGGACACAACTCCGCCGCCACGTGACAGAACCTTGGCGGAACCAATCTAGGGCTCCGGTAGAGCTGTTCTGCCGGGGAAACTTCCCTCCAGGAGGGGGAAATCATCACCATCGTCATCACCAACGATCCTCTCATCGGGAGGGGGCCAATCTCCATCAACATCTTCACCAGCACCATCTCATCTCAAACCGTAGTTCATCTCTTGTATCCAATCTTTGTATCCAAACTTCAGATTGGTACGTGTGGGTTACTAGTAGTGTTGATTACTCCTTGTAGTTGATGCTAGTTGGTTTACTTGGTAGAAGATCATATGTTCAAATCCATTATGCATATTAATACCCCTCTGATTATGAACATGAATATGCTTTGTGAGTAGTTACGTTTGTTCCTGAGGTCATGGGAGAAGTCTTGCTATAAGTAGTCATGTGAATTTGGTATTCGTTCAATATTTTGATAAGATGTATGTTGTCATCCCAGTAGTGGTGTCATGTGAATGTTGACTACATGACACTTCACCATTGTTTGGGCCTAGAGAGAGAGGCATCGGGAAGTAATAAGTAGAAGATGGGTTGCTAGAGTGACAGAAGCTTAAACCCTAATTTATGCGTTGCTTCGTAAGGGGCTGATTTGGATCCATATGTTTCATGCTATGGTTAGGTTTACCTTAATACTTCTATTGTAGTTGCAGATGCTTGCAATGGGGGTTAATCATAAGTGGGATGCTTGTCCAAGTAAGGACAGTACCGAAGCACCAGACCACCCACATATCAAATTATCAAAGTACCGAACGCGAATCATATGAACGTGATAAAAACTAGCTTGACGATAATTCCCATGTGTCCTCGGGAGCGTTTTCCTTCATATAAAGTTTGTCCAGGCTTGTCCTTTGCAACAAAAAGGATTGGGCAATCTTGTTACACCTTATTTACTTTTTTTGCTTGCTACTCATTACAATTTACCTTATCACAAAACTATCTGTTACCGACAATTTCAGTGCTTGTAGAGAATACCTTACTGAAAACTACTTATCATTTCCTTCTGCTCCTTGTTGGGTTCGACACTCTTACTTATCGAATAGGCTACGATAGATCCCCTATACTTGTGGGTCATCACATATCTATTCGAGGTAATATTCTATTGTGGTGTGTTTGCCGAGATTCGATGAATTGTGGATTTATGACCAAGTTTATCTATGAACAATATTTGGTTCTTCTCTGAATTCTTATATGCATGATTTGATATCTTTGCAAGTCTCTTTGAATTATTGGTTTGTTTGGCTTACTAGATTGATTTTTCTTGCAATGGGAGAAGTGCTTAGCTTTGGGTTCAATCTTGCGGTGCCCTTTCCAAGTGACAGTAGGGGCAGCAAGGCACGTATTGTATTGTTGCCATCGAGGATAAAAAGATGGGGTTTATATCATACTGCTTGAGTTTATCCCTCTATATCATGTCATCCTGCCTAATGCGTTACTCTATTCTTATGAACGTAATACTCTAGATGCATGCTGGTTAACAGTCGATGTGTGGAGTAATAGTAGTAGATGCAGAATCGTTCCGGTCTACTTGACACGGACGTTATGCTTATATTCATAATCATGCCTAGATATTGTCATAACTATGCGCTCTTCTATCAATTGCTCGGCAGTAATTTGTTCACCCACGTAATACTTGCTATCATGAGAGAAGCCACTAGTGAAACCTATGGCCCCGAGTCTCTTCCTTATTATATTGCATCTCTTCATATTATCGCATCTCATTTACTATTCTGCAATATTTACTTCTCAATCTGTACAACAAAAATACCAAACATATTTATCTTATTATCTTTATTAGATCTCACTTTTGCAAGTGGTCATGAAGGGATTGACAACCCCTTTATGGCGTTGGTTGCAAGGTTCTTGATTGTTTGTGCAGGTACTAGGCAACTTGCGTGTCATCTCCTACTGGATTGACACATTGGTTCTCAAAATTGAGGGAAATACTTATGCTACTTCGCTACATCACCCTTTCCTCTTCAAGGGAAAACCAACGCATGCTCAAGAGGTAGCAGGAAGGATTTCTGGTACCGTTGCCGGGGAGATCTATGCCAAGTCAAGACATACCAAGTACCCATCATAAACTCTTCTCCCTCGCATTACATTATTTGCCATTCGCCTCTCATTTTCCTGTCCCCCACTTCACCTTTGCTTTTTCTTCGCCCCTCTTCCGTTCGATCTTTTGTTTCTTGTATTACCATGTGCCTTCTTTTTTCTTGCATCTTCGCTTGCTAAAATTTTATGGATCCTCCTCCACTTACAAATCTTTTTAAGAGATCCAATTATGATGAACCAATTGCTAGTGGGTTGTGTGCACTAGATTATCTTTATGAGGTTTTGCTTGAAATCCGTGAATCTAAAAATTGTGATGAAGTATGATAACCTACAAGTGTAGGGGATCACAACAGTTTACGATGGTATAGTATTCAACCCCAATTTATTGATTCAACACAAGGGAGCCAAAGAACATTCTCAAGTATTAGCAACTGAGTTGTCAATTCAACCACACCTGGAAACTTAATATCTGCAACAAAGTGTTTAGTAGCAAAGTAATATGATAGTAATGGTAACGGTAGCAAAAGTAATGTTTTTGGGTTTTATAGTGATTGTAACAGTAGCAACGGAAAAGTAAATAAGCGAAGAACATTATATGAAAAGCTCGTAGGCAATGGATCAGTGATGGATAATTATGTCAGATGCGATCAATCATGCAACAGTTATAACATAGGGTGACACAGAACTCGCTCTAGTTCATGAATGTAAGGCCTCCTTTTAATAGAGTACCGGACCAAAGCATCAACGCATCGTGAATACATGAACTTCTCAAACTACAGTCATCACCGGTAAGTATCCCAATTATTATCACTTCGGGGTTAACGGATCATAACACATAATAGGTGGCTATAGACTTGCAAGATAGGATCAAGAACTCACATATATTCATGAAAACTTGATAGGTTCAGATCTGAAAGCATGGCACTCGGGCCCTACTGACAAGCATTAAGCATAGTAAAGTCATAGCAACATCAATCTCAGAACATAGTGGATACTAGGGATCAAACTCTAACAAAACTAACTCAATTACATGATAAATCTCATCCAACCCATCACTGTCCAGCA
This sequence comes from Triticum dicoccoides, assembly GCF_002162155.2. Taxonomy (NCBI): domain Eukaryota; kingdom Viridiplantae; phylum Streptophyta; class Magnoliopsida; order Poales; family Poaceae; genus Triticum; species Triticum dicoccoides. Next base: position 206,510,896 of record NC_041392.1, read on the forward strand.
AGCCTACGATGGAATTACTCACGCACGGCGGTGAGCATCATGAAATTGGTGATGCGGGAAGGTTGATGATGACGATGGAGACGGGTTCCCCTCTCTGGAGCCCAGAACGAACTCCAGATCAGCCCTCCCAAGAGAGTTTAGGGCTTGGCGTTGGCTCCATATCGTAAAACGTGATGGATCCTTCTCTTTGATTTTTTTTCTCCCTGAAAGAGAATATATGGAGTCAAGATGGACGTCGGTGGAGCATCAGGGGGCCCACGAGGCAGGAGGCGCGCCCTGGGGGGGGGGAGTAGGTGCACCCCCACCCTCATGGACAGGGTGTGGGCCCTGTGATGTGGATTCTTCTTCAAGTATTTTTTATATATTCCGAAAATAATCTCCGTTGATTTTCAGGTCATTCCGAGAACTTTTATTTCTGCACAAAAATAACACCATGGCAATTCTGCTGAAAACAACATCAGTCCGGGTTAGTTCCATTCAAATCATGCAAGTTAGAGTCCAAAAGAAGGGCAAAAGTGTTTGGAAAAGTAGATACGACGGAGACGTATCAACTTCCCCAAGCTTAAACCTTTGCTTGTCCTCAAGCAATTTAGTTGATAAACTAAAAGTGATAAAGAAAAACTTTTACAAACTCTATTTGCTCTTGTTGTTGCAAATATGTAAAGCTAGCATTCAAGTTTTCAGCAAACATTATGAACTAACCATCTTCACAATAACATTTAGGTCTCATGTTTACTCATATAAATGGCATAATCAACTAGCAAGCAATAATAATAAATCTCGGATGACCACACTTTCTCAAAACAATCAGAATATGATATAACATGATGGTATCTCGCTAGCCCTTTCTGAGGCCGCAAAACATAAATGTAGAGCACCTTTCAAGATCAAGGACTGACTAGACATTGTAATTCATGGTAAAAGAGATCCAGTCAGGTCATACTCAATGTAAACTAACAATAATACATGCAAACGACAGCGGTGCTCTCCAACTGGTACTTTTTTTAGTAAGACGATGATGACTCAACATAAAAGTAAATGGATAAGTGAGGGAGTCCTGGACTAAGGGGTCCTCGGACGTCCGGCCTGTTAGCCATGGGCCAGACTAATGGGTTGTGAAGATACGAAGACCGAAGACTGCACTCGTGTCCGGATGGGACTCTCCATGCCGTGGAAGGCAAGCTTGGTGACCGGATATGTAGATTCCTTTCTTTGTAACCGACCTTGTGTAACCCTAGATCCTCCCGATGTCTATATAAACCGGAGGACTTAGTCCGGAAAGGGAGAGATACTCATTACCATAGTCATACAGGCTAGACTTCTAGGGTTTAGCCATTACGATCTCGTGGTAGATCAACTCTTGTAATACTCATATCCATCAAGATCAATCAAGTAGGAAGTAGGGTATTTCCTCCATAGGGAGGGCCCAAACCTGGGTAAACATCGTGTCCCCTGTCTCCTTTTACCATTGACCTTAGACGCACAGTTTGGGACCCCCTACCCGAGATCCACCGGTTTTGACACCGACATTGGTGCTTTCATTGAGAGTTCCACTACGCCGTCGACGAAAGGTTCGATGGCACCTTCAATCATCGATAGTGACACTGTCCAAGGACAAACCTTCCTCCCCGGACAGATCTTCGTGTTTGGCGACATTGCGCTGCGGGCCAACTCGTTTGGCCACCTGGAGCAGATCGATAGCTACGCCCCTGGCCATCGGGGTCAGATTTGGGATCTTGAATTACATTGTGGACCCCCTTCGAGATTTGATCTTCGCCGGATTCAAGACCGCGGCGACCGCTCCTGGTCACCTTGACGAACATGACCTAAATCTGTCGTCAGACCGCATCCAGGAGATAGCTCCTGTGACCACTCTGGCCTTAGATCCAGAGCACGCTGCATCATCCAAGGATTGGAGGCTCAACCCCACCATGGAGGCCACAGATTCCCCGGCATTGGAGTCGCACATGGACTTAACCTCACGCAATACTTGTGTCACCGGAACTCCAGACTCTTCTCTGGGTATAAGTTTCGAACCATGTGAGTCTGCGGATACCCAACGTGATCACTTATCGATCTTCGAGTTCAGCGCCACAGACATCTTACAGCACTCGCCCTTGGGCGATGTGCTGAACTCATTAAAGAACTTGTCCTTGGCAGGGGGACTCACAGCCGAACTATGTACGGTTCGAAATAGAGGCTGATGATGGGGAATTTTGCTTCCCACCCGCCACCCTCTTCATAGCCGCTTCCAAGGACCTAACCGACACACTTGATTATGACTCCGAAGACCTCGACGGTATGGACGACGATGCCGATGAGGAGCAAGAACAAAATCCACAATTTACCGGACGCTGGACGACCACTTCTTCGTACAATGTGTACATGGTGGATACACCCAAAACAAACAAAGATGGCGACAAACCAAATCCAGTTGAGAATAAACCTCCTTAGACACAACCAAAGCGTCGGCGTCAACGACGCCGCTCTAAATCACGCCGCAGCAGAGACAACAATATCGGCACAGGAAACGACAACACTCCGGATGGTGCCGAAGAAACAGAGGAGCCCGAGGAACAAGCTTCCCAACAGGACCATCGGGAAGAGGGGCAATTCCGCCATGATGAACAGGCCACAGAAGAAGACTCGGAGGACGGTAGTTACCATTCGCTCTCCGAGGAGCAGGTGAGCCTCGGCAACGAAGACTTCATCATGCCTGAGGAACCTCTCGAGCAGAAGCGCTTTAAGCTTCAGCTAACAGCCACTGCGAGGAACCTGAAAAAGAAGCAGCAACAGCTTAAAGCTGATCAAGACTTGCTCAATAACAGATGGACCGATGTCCTGGCGGCCAAAGAATACGGCCTTGAATGACCAGCCAAAAGTTACCCAAAGCGCGAATTGCTACCTCAGGTTGATGATGAGGCTCCAGAGCCCGCACCAGCATCAGGTAATGCGGTCGATCGGCCACCGCGCGGCCGGGATAAAACGACAACCCAAGCCGACAAACAGATAGTCCCACTGAGGGAGTCCTGGATTAGGGGGTCTCCAGATAGCCGGACTATATCCTTTGGCCGGACTGTTGGACTATGAAGATACAAGATTGAAGACTTCGTCTCGTGTCTGGATGGGACTCTACTTGGCATGGAAGGCAAGCTAGGCAATACGGATATGTATATCTCCTCCTTTGTAACCGACCTTGTGTAACCCTAGCCCCCTCCGGTGTCTAGATAAACCGGAGGGTTTTAGTCCGTAGGACAACAAACAATCATACCATAGGCTAGCTTCTAGGGTTTAGCCTCTTTGATCTCGTGGTAGATCAACTCTTGTAATACTCATATCATCAAGAATAAATCAAGCAGGACGTAGGGTTTTACCTCCATCAAGAGGGCCCGAACCTGGGTAAAACATCGTGTCCCCTGCCTCCTGTTACCATCCGCCTTAGACTCACAGTTCGGGACCTCCTACCCGAGATCCACCAGTTTTGACACCGACACCCACCTCGCCACAACGACAGGGATAACACAGCTCGAGGCTATACATATGACCTTCGTCAAGACCTGGACAGTAGAGCAGGAAATACAAGATCAATCTAGGGAACGCGAGGACGTACCTTGATACGCGACGACGGCTACCTTTTCGGACGTGACAAACCTAGTCACGCCCGAGCCAACAACCATAGATGGACTCCATCAGAGCGACGTCGTGATGCAGCTCGATATAGAGGCGCCGCACACCCTCTTTGCTTCACTGATGAAGTAATGGACCATGAATTCCCCGTAGTGTTCAAACCCGTCAACATTGAATCATACGACGGAACAACCGATCCCCGCGGTATGGATCGAGGATTTTATTCTCCACATTCACATGGCCTGCGGAGATGACCTCCACGCTATCAAATACCTCCCATTAAAACTCAAAGGACCAGCTCGGCATTGGTTAAACAGCCTGCGTGAAAATTCCATCGGCAGCTGGGAGGACTTACAAGAATCCTTTCTTGACAACTTCCAAGGTACATATGTCCGGCCGCCAGATGTCGATGACTTAAGTCACATAGTTCAACAGCCCAGGGAGTCAGCCAGGAAATTCTGCACTAGGTTCCTAACTAAAAAGAACCAGGTTGTCGACTGTCCAGATGTAGAAGCCCTAGCAGCCGTTAAACACAACATTCACGATGAATGGCTCGCCCGCCACCTCGGCCAAGAAAAGTTGAAATCTATGGCTGCCCTCACGGCCCTCATGACCCACTTTTTTCCAGGTGAGGACAGCTGGCTGGCTCATAGTAAAAATACGGCCAATGAGGCAGGCCCCTGCGAGGCCAAAAACAGCAACAACAAGCTCTGACGCAGCAGACAGAAACGCTAAAGCAATGGCGATAACACCGATGAATCTACTGTAAACGCCGGATTCAGCGGCTCCAAGTCCGGTTAGCAGAAAAGTCGTATCAAAGAAACAATCAGGGACCATCCATCATGGACCTCATACTTGACCGTCCGTGCCAAATCCATGGCACCCCACACAAACCAGCCAATCATAGTAACAGAGATTGCTGGGTTTTTAAGAAAGCCAGCAAGTTAAACGCCAAGAATAAGGAAAAGGGATCGTAGAGCGAGGATGATAACAAGGAGCCCTGCAGCTAACCACAGGGGGACAGAAGAAGTTTCCCCCTCAGGTCAAAACGGTAAACATGATATATGCCACACATATCCCCAAGAAGGAGCGCAAGCGCGCACTAAGGGATGGTATATGCTTTTATATCGATATTTATTGTATTAGGGGCTGTTATTACACATTATGTCACAATACTTATGCCTATTTTCTCTTATTTTACAAGGTTTACATAAAGAGGGAGAATGCCGACAGCTTGGATTCTGGGCTGGAAAAGGAGCAAATATTAGAGACCTATTCTGCACAACTCCAAAAGTCTTGAAAATTCACGGAAGACATTTTTAGAATATATAAAAAATACTGAGCGCAAGAAGTTCACCAGGGGGGCACACCCTACCCACGAGGGTGGGGGCGCGCCCTACCCCCTGGGCGCGCCCCCTTCCTCGTAGCCCCCTGGTGGCCCTCCGATGGCCATCTTCTGCTATGTGGAGTCTTTCGATGAGGAAAAAAATCAGAAGCCAGCTTTCCGAACGACACTCCACCGCCACGAGGCGGAACCTTGGCGGAACCAATCTAGGGCTCTGGCGGAGCTGCTCTGCCCGAGAAACTTCCCTCCGGGAGGGGGAAATCATCGCCATCATCATCACCAATGCTCCTCTCATCAGGAGAGGGCAATCTCCATCAACATCTTCACTAGCACCATCTCCTCTCCAAACCCTAGTTCATCTCTTGTATCCAATTCTTGTCTATAAGCCCAAGATTGGTACCTGTGGGTTGCTAGTAGTGTTTATTACTCCTTGTAGTTGATGCTAGTTGGTTTAATTGGTGGAAGATCATATGTTTAGATCCTATATGCATATTAATACCCCTCTGATTATGAACATGAATATGCTTTGTGAGTAGTTACGTTTGTTCCTGAGGACATGGGAGAAGCCTTGCTATTAGTAGTCATGTGAATTGGGTATTCGTTCGATATTTTGATGAGATGTATGTTGTCTCTCCTGTAGTAGTGTTATGTGAACGTCGACTACATGACACTTCACCATTATTTGGGCCTAGAGGAAGGCATTGGGAAGTAATAAGTAGATGATGGGTTGCTAGAGTGACAGAAGCTTAAACCCTAGTTTATGCGTTGCTTCGTAAGGGGCTGATTTGGATCCATATGTTTCATGCTATGGTTAGGTTTACCTTAATACTTTTGTTGTAGTTGCGGATGCTTGCAATAGAAGTTAATCATAAGTGGGATACTTGTCCAAGTAAGGACAGTACCCAGCACCGGTCCACCCACATACCAAATTATCAAAGTACCGAACGCGAATCATATGAACGTGATGAAAACTAGCTTGACGATATTCCCATGGGTCCTCGGGAGCGCTTTACATCATATAAGAGTTTGTTCAGGCTTGTCCTTTGCTACAAAAAGGATTGGGCCACCTTGCTGCACTTTATTTACTTTTTTCACTTGTTGCTCATTACAAATTATCCTATCACAAAACTATCTGTTACCTATTATTTCAGTGCTTGCAGAGAATACCTTGCTGAAAATCCCTTATCATTTCCTTCTGCTCCTCGTTGGGTTCGACACTCTTACTTATCGAAAGGACTATGATAGATCCCCTATACTTGTGGGTCATCAAGGGACGTCTATGTGATAGAGCCAGTCACCCCAAAATTCAATCCATGGTCATCGTACCCAATCACTTTTGACCGACGTGATCATCTGACCAGTATCCGGCACGGAGGGTCAGCCGCACTAGTCCTAGACCTAATCATCGACGGTATTCCACCTAACGCGAGTCCTCATGGATGGTGGCAGCAGCCCCAATCTGGTCTATGAGGACACAGTATGCAAAATGGGCATTAACCCATCACGGATCAAACCCACAAGGACTACCTTTAAAGGAGTCATACCAGGCATAGATGCCCGTTGTACGGGCTCAATCAGACTAGAGGTCGTATTTGGATCACCGGATAACTTCCGAAGCGAGGAGTTAATCTTTGATATCGTCCCCTTTCGCAGCGGCCATCGCGCACTGCTCGGACGAACCACATTCACTCGATTCAATGCGGTACCTCACTATGCTTATCTCAAGCTCAAGATGCCCGGTCCACACGGTGTCATAACAATCAATGGAAATATGGAATGCTCCCACCATACCGAGGAGCACACAATGGCCTTAGCAGCAGAAATACAGCGCAGCCTTTTCCAGCAGAACCTTAGTTCAGCGGCCAAGCCCTCAAACACCATTAAAACAGTCCGGACTATTTTGCAGCAATACAACCCGGCTCTTCAAGAGCTTAACTAGCAATTTGGCCTCCGAACCAGTCCCGATCAAACAGCGGCATTCGTACCGCGCGCATGTAACTACGCACTCAAAATCCCATGGGTATCGACGGAGGCATAGCTAGCTCGCGATCCATAGTACGGCTCAACCGACCCCAGGATTCGCACACTTTTACTTTTCCTATTCATTTTAGGTTTTTCTCTTTTCAAGGTTTCTCCTGACAACCCGTTTGTCGAACACACCGAGGCAAGGAGTTTTGGTGTACAAGGGAATCCCTAGGTTTCTCCTGACAACCCGTTTGTCGGACACACCAAGGAGGCAAGGAGCTTTGGCGTACAAGGGAATCCCTAGGTGGTCTCTGCTAACGATTGCTCTACATGTTTTACATACCCGCACGTAGCTCGCTCTTGGTCATGGCATGTTAAATAGCCTTACTTGCTTATCGCATTACTTGTACAAGTATGCCTCGACGTATTAATCGCATTACAAATGGTAAATATATGGTGGCATCAGCTTATTACTTAATTTTCCCTTTTTCTTACCTTTGTATCTATTAATCATTGCACACGTACACTTTGGTACATTTTACTTCACCAGGGGCTTTTGTGCCCCGTAGTACGGCAATAAAGTCCGAACACCTTTTTTCAGTGCAGTTCGGCACCCCGAACTTATAGCATTATATGCATCGGCTCCGAATCATGTCTTTCTCAATAGTTGGGTTGCCCAGCTCTTGTGCTTACTACCTTACGTTCTGCTATATCGGCAAGGGTAGTAAAGGGAGAACTATTGCGATTGTGTCCCGGTTCTTCCGAACGAGCGCCTCAGTATAGAAAGCCGAAAACTTACTGTCATGATGCGGCGCGAGCTAGTCAGATGTTCGAGAGGTTTCAAATCCTTATTGATTTTTCCGCTTCATGCGAGGGATCGATTTTTTATCCGATCAGGTGCGTGTAGCACCCCAAGTTCGACCTTTCGAATACCAGGGGCTTCGCCATAATTCTCATTGTCAAACTCCTATGGCTAAGTGAGGGCGATAAAGGCCGTATAGTCTCATTGCCTTGTTCGTTGTGCTAAACACCTCCTTTAAGGACCAGAATATGGAGTAAAGAGTGTTTATAATTATCCCGAACACCCCCGTACCATCTACGTGGGGGCAGAAGCCGACGACTGGCCAACCCTCAGATTTCATAAGCGACCGCACAAGAGGTAAAATTTTAAAATCATAAGCATTATATTACCTAACATAATTGTACCATATTACACGACAGGATAATATGAATGATTTCATGGGAATATAACATCCTTCGTACATTGCTCCGCCACAAGGCGGGATCCCTCCAGGACACCATCAAAATATAACTCGGGTCGGCGGTGCTCCTTGCCCTCGGGCGACCCCTCGGTCATTAGCTTCTTGGCATCCGTCTTTGCCCAGTGCGTCTTGACACGGGCAAAGGCAATCCGTGCACCTTCGATAAAGACCGACCGCTTTATAACCTCAAGCCATGGGCAGGCATCAACAAGCCGCTTCACAAGTCCGAAGTAGCTGCTGGGTATCGGCGTGGCAGGCCATAGTCAGACTATTAGCTCCTTCATGGCTAGCTCGACCGCCTTGTGCAGCTCGATCAGCTGTTTCAGCTGATCGCTGAAGGACACCGGATGTTCGTGTGACATCCTGATTTTATTAAATTTGGATGTTAATAGAATCATTCAATGCATATCATATTTCTTTGCATTTTGGAGTTTTTGAAATATTCAAATAATAGTTTTCCACTCGAGAAAAAACAAATGAGAGGGGATAAGATGACTTCCTCAAAATACAAAAAAGAGTGGGAAATTTTATTTTGAATATTACTTTAAGTTTTGGAGTTATTGGTATTTATTTTATTTGCAAAAAGTGCATTAGTTGCATTAGGAAAATTATTCTCAAAATGTTCTATGCTTAAGTTAATGTTCATTAGGCTCTAAATATTATGTAGTTATTTTAGAAATTAATTTGGTGTTTGAATTAATTCAATTGAATTAGTTATGAGCACTTTAGTCTCCAGTTAAAAACACACACACACACACGCAGCCTGGACCGAAACTGGGTTCGGCCCAGGAGCGCCCGACCAGCCCAGCTGGCCATTTCCGCCCAAAGCCGCTCGCGCGCCTGAAACCTCCCGCACCGGGCGACCGTCCGCAGCCCCCCTCGCTCGCTAACGCCGCCGCCACTGACTGGTGGGCCCCGCTCCACCTCATCTCCCCCAACCTCCCGTTTTCCCTGCTCGGGTGAGCTCGCCGCCGCGCTTCCGCAACCGCCGGGCGAGGCCCTCGCGGATAATGCATATCCGCGGCACCCGCACGCCCTCCCCTCGCCTATAAATGCCCCGGGATCCCCTCTGTCGACCTCGTCGTCCCGCTTCTCCCCACGCCGCCCATAGCCGCCGCTGTCGTCGTTTGCATCTTGCCGGAGCCGCGCCACTCCGTCGTCCCTTCCGTCGCCTGTAAGCCACCATGGCCTCCCCTTCTTCATCAAATGGCTCCCCGCGAAAAAACAAACCCGTCTGACACCCGGGAGACGCCGCACCATTGACGCCGGAGCCGCCGGAGTACCGAAGGCCGCTGTCTTCGCCCGCCCCATTCGCACGCCACCGACGCACCCCGATGCCACCATCCGGACGCCCAAGCCGTGCTGCACCTCCCCGTCTTCTTCCCCGACGGCGAGGACCACCGCAGCCGCCGCCCCCACCATCGCCGATGTGGCGCCGCCGTCTTCATCGTCGCCGGCCATCCCCACCACCCACTATGAGCCACCACCCCACCCTCGCCGTTTGATTTACCATGGACGGCCTAGATTAGATTAGGTCCGTTTTTTTATTTTGCAAAGAGGTACGCGGTTAACCACGGTTCCCTTAGACCGTGTGGTTTATTTAAACCGAGCATCGGAGCTGCCGCGTGGCTAGGGACTTGTTTGCGATAGTTCTTTTTCTGTTTATTCCCTATAATTAGTAGATTAGTCCCTGATCTTAGATTAGCCATAACTTTTAAACCGTAGATCCAAACTCGATGAAACCAGCGGCAAATTCTTCGTATTGTTTAGATCTATCCAGTAGTAAATATTTTCAAAACTTTTGTCAGATTCAAATTTGAATTTATTCAGATTCGAATTTGAATTTCAAATGGCCATATCTCCCAAACCGTAGCTCCGATTAAGTTGATTCCTTTTGCATGTTGTCACCGTAGCCAAGCCCTATCACCTGGACCTTTGTCACAATAATTTTCACACACTAGAATCTGCCCTTTAATATTTTACTAGTATGCCTAGTATGCACTATATTTCACATCACTCTTTGAACCATAGGCCTATGTTGTTTTGCACTTAGAGTATTTCTTTAGTAGCTTAGTGTGTTGTATGTTCATTTGGTTTTTCCAAGACTTTTTGCTATGCATGTTCTTTTGGTTCTCTGGAATGTTTGCTTATGTTTGTTATCTTCTTTGCGGTAGATTGCCTGGAGTGCGAAGCAGAATATTATCAGTCTTTAGAATTCAACTAGTAGTACCAAGGCAAGTTGCATCTTGATCATGTTTCATTACCTATGTTTTTATTATGCACTTAGTTCTTTGCAGTAGGACTGCATGGTAGGAAACTGGTGCCGCATGACTTTGCTTTTCACCCAGTAGTTCATTGAGGTAGGTCTGAACCATATAACTTTGTCACCATCATTTTACTTTATGTTGCTATGCTAAGTAGACGTGGATTGGGGAGTGATCATTGTAAAGTTTGAGTGACAATGTAGTAAATAGGACCTAAGTTAATTAATGAACTACCTGGGAGGAAACTTGTGGGAATGGTGGCGAAGTACAGTGGGGCACGCATGGGAAATCCATGGTGGTGCACCACTAGTGGACTGTCCGCTCAGGCTCAAAGAGATCAATCGTATTCCTATGTCTAGAAGCTTACGTGTGCAGCCACAAGCCAATATGGGATCTGCCCTAGTTGAGTAGTTAGTGTGACCCCTTCCGGGATGGGCTAGCAGATGTAGAATGATGTAGGTGTACCAGCCTATCCGTGGGTTAAGGGGGAACATTTTCGAAAGGCTATGTCTCGATCTTATGATCATGGAGGTGGTCGAGTCTTGTGGGAAAAAGTGTGCAACCTCTATAGAGTTTCAACCTAATCGATTAGCTGTGTCCCCGGTTACGGACAACTTGAGCATCTAGTAGTGGAAATTTTCGGGCGATCTCCTCACCTTTAAATTAAACAGTTGGGTTTTAAATGAAACTTGGGAACGGATGGAGTTGGGTTTGGCAACTCATCCTATGCAAATGTGTAGTAGTAGAATAACAACTTTTCTAATAGGGAAAAGCTAGCTTTATGCAAAAACTAAACTTAGAGCTTTCCACGAGCCAAATTGCATGTAAAAGTAGGTTCATTACACTATGATGTGACTTGCCAGTACATTCAATGTACTGACCCATTTGGCTGTAACTTATCACGTTGCAGATATATCCGACGAGGATTAAGGTGTGATAGGTCGATGTTCTACACTCAACCTTGCTCGTGGAGTTGGACTCATTTACTTCTTTGTTTCCGCAGTATTTTCTTATTGGCTCTATGCACTATTTTGTAATAAATGTATTGCTCCTGGACTATCGATGTAATAAAGAGATGTGTGTTATTTCTGTTATTTCATCGAGTACTTTGTGTGCTAGCAAGTCGATCCAGGGACTAGCACGGTAAGCACAGGGACTTCGACTCTTACCGAGTCAGGTCGCTACAAGATGGTATCAGAGCACATGTTGACTGTAGGACACGACCCCTAGAAATGGAGAAAAGCCATAGGATAAAAACTATATTTTTTCATTTTCCATATATCCTTTGGTCTCGTACCTTCTCTGCTTCAATACTAATTTCTTCTCTTTTCAAAATGTAGATGTCGTCCGCCCTTGTTGAGTTCGAGCAGCCCGATGAGACCATGCCCTTTGGAAGGCAGCTGGTGAAGACCACGAAGCACCTGAAGATTGGGCTTCCCACATTCACTGGAACCTTCACAGCCACCCTGCCCGAGGAGACACGTTGGAGGATCGATGCTCATATTCCTGGAAGCATCCTCGGAAACCGCACCAAACCCATTGACTTCCATGTGGATACCGCAACATGGGGCTTCGGCAGGGGTATCGCTGCTCGCATTGCTCTCGGACGCATTCGGGAGGAGTATGACGAAGACCTCAAGAGGACCTCCTTCGTGATGTACGGACGCCGCGACACAAATGGAGATGTCGTGCGTACCCTGGAGGATGAGACGATAGCATCCCATATCCAGGACATGGAGGAGCACATTAGTATGATGGAGCTGGAGCTGTCCGACAACATGGTCCTCATCAAGAACCTCATGACCTGCAAGGCTGAGCTAGAGGAGGAGCTCCAGGACGCTCGCATCGAGCATGAAGGAGAGCTGGATGCACTACAAGAGAAGATAGACGACCTGAAGCTTGAGCTCGAGGAGGCCGAGGAGAAGCTGGATGAGGGAGAAAACATCCAGGAGGATCACTCGTATGGTGCCTATGTCAGCCAGGAGAGGGACCAAAATGATGAGCTCGAAGATGACGACATGGAGAGCGATGCAAGGACAACCGATGTAGACATGGTTGACTGGTCCTCATCTGATGAGAGTTAGATTTTATGCCACCATGAGAGTTTAGAAATTCGATTTTGTTATCCGATTAGTTTATTTCATTTGTAAGGCCTTGTCAAATCTTGTGACATGGCTTACCTTAGGTTTGATTATTCATGTGAACCTCCTTGTTTGAAATTGAATTGGAGTGATTTGAAGTTTTATTGCTATCATCTGCATATGGGTAGTGTGATTTTACTCGCTAGGCCTTGTTCTATTCTAACTCCTCATCCAGTCTGAAACCCATCAGATGCCTCCAAGACGTGACCCCGGATTCAACTTTCCGCTTCAGCTTACGCAATTGATCCAACAACAGAATGCTCTTATGCAGATGCTCATTCAGAACCAGAACTAGAACCAGAACAACAACAACAACAACCCACCGCCACCACCCCCGGTTGACAGTCTTACCCTTTTTCTGAGGCTGAACCCACCCGTGTTCTCCAGCTGCACGGAGCCGATCATCGCAGATGACTGGCTCCGCAAGATAGGAAGGGAGCTGGCCACAGCAGGATGCAATGATGCGGAGAAGGTGAAGTTTGCTGCCCACCAGCTGGATGGACCGGCAGCTGCTTGGTGGGAGAACTACACCACCACATACCCCATGGAGAATGTGACTTGGGCTCAATTCTAGCGGGCATTCTGCACTGCTCATGTCTCAGCTCGAGCCATGAGTCTGAAGAAGAAGGAGTTCCGCAGCTTGCGCCAGGGAGGACGCACGGTATCTCAGTATGTTGATGAGTTCAGTAAGTTGGCCCGTTACGCCCTAGAGGACGTGGCCACCGATGCAGCCAAGCAGGAGAAGTTTCTGGAGGGACTGAACGATGAGTTCGGAGTTCAGTTGATTGTGGCAACATTTGCGGACTACCAGGAGCTGGTTGATAAGGCTACCATTCTTGAAGGCAAGCACCAGCAGATGGAGAATCGTAAGAGGAAGTACGGTCATGGGAAGTATAACTCTGGAGTTCAACAAAAACCCCGTTGTAGCCCGTACTCGGGAAGTTCTAGATCAGGCACTAGCAAGTTTGGAGGGAATCACCATAACCATGGGGGCCACATTCATCATGGGGGAATGGACACAACCACCATGGTCACAAGTAGGGCAATGGTAATGGAGGAAATGGCAATCAGCAGCATTTCAATTCTTCCACACCGATGAAGAAGGACCTGAGTCACATCACCTTCTTCAAGTGCAAGAAGACAGGTCACTACTCAAATGAGTGCCCTGAGGCGCAGAAAATGGCAATGGGAATTCTGGAGGCAAGAAGCCCAATCCTTTCACTAAGGGACATGTGAAACATGTCAATGTGGAAGAGGTTTATGAGCAGCCTGACGCAGTGATTGGTAAGTTCTTGGTTAATTCATTTCCAGCACTCATTCTTTTTGACACTGTGCATCATATTCATTCACATCAAGGGGATTTGTGGATAAACAAAGTTGCCTACCATAGCTCTTAAGTCACCCATTCTAGTGAGTTCCCCAGGAGCCGAGTCTATGGCTAGTCAGGGATGTTTACAATTGCCTTTGAACATAGGGGGACATGTTTTTCCCACAGATATGATTATACTAGAATCGCAAGGGTTGGATGTAATCCTAGGGATGGATTGGATGTCCAAGTATGAGGGAAACATTGATTGTGCTAGTAGATCGATTTTTCTCACCACCCCAGAGAGGAAGAGGATCAAGTATGTCTCTAGGCTTAAGCCTAAGAGGACTCAGGTGAACTCTCTTACGGGAGTTGTCCAGGAAGAAGTACCAATGGTGAAGGATTATCCCGATGTATTTCTGGATGAATTACCGGGTATGCCGCCAGATCGGGAGATTGAGTTTTTGATTGAGTTGCTTCCAGGCACAGGGCCTATCTCCAAGAGGCCGTATCGAATGCCTGCTAATGATTTGGAGGAAGTCAAGAAACAGATTAAGCAGTTGCTAGAGAAAGGGTATATTCGCCCGAGTTCATCACCTTGGGGAGCCCTAGTACTTTTAGTGGAGAAGAAGGATGGAACCTTGAGAATGTGTGTGGATTACCGCTCTTTGAATAAGGTGACTGAGGGAGTCCTGGATTAGGGGGTGTCCGGATGGCCGGACTATACCTTTAGCCGGACTCCTGGACTATGAAGATACAAGATTAAAGACTTCGTCCCATGTCCGGAAGGTACTTTCCTTGGCGTGGAAGGCAAGCTTGGCGATACGGATATATAGATCTCCTACCATTGTAACCGACTTTGTGTAACCCTAACCCTATCCGGTGTCTATATAAACCGGAGGGTTTTAGTCCGTAGGACAAAATTCACACACAACAATCATACCATAGGCTAGCTTCTAGGGTTTAGCCTCTCTGATCTCGCGGTAGATCTACTCTTGTACTACCCATATCATCAATATTAATCAAGCAGGACGTAGGGTTTTACCTCCATCAAGAGGGCCCGAACCTGGGTAAAACTTCATGTCCCTTGCCTCCTGTTACCATCCGGCCTAGACGCACAGTTCGGGACCCCCTACCCGAGATCCATCGGTTTTGACACCGACATTGGTGCTTTCATTGATAGTTTTGTGTCGTCACCGTCAGGCTTGATGGCTCCTACTATCAGCAATAGCAATGCAGTCCAGGGTGAGACCTTCCTCCCCGGACAGATCTTCGTCTTTGGCGGCTTCGCACTGTGGGCCAATTCACTTGGCCGTCTGGAGCAGATCGAAAGCTATGCCCCTGGCCGTCAGGTCAGATTTGGAAGTTTAAACTACACGGCTGACATCCGCGGGGACTTGATCTTCGACGGATTCGAGCCACTGCCGAGCGCGCCACACTATCACGACGAGCATGATCTAGCTCTGCCGCCAAACAGTGCCCTGGAGGCCGCACCCGCATCGGCTTCGACCCTTAATTCGGAGCCAACTGCGCCAATCGAGGATGGGTGGTTGGACGCCGCCTCGGGGGCTGCGATCCCAACGGCGATCAAGCCGAACACGAGCCCCGCACAATACGAGACTCATGACTCCAAGGAGCCGGACTCCTCTCCGGACTCCGAACCCTCCGCGCCCCTGCCGATCGAATCCGATTGGGCGCCGATCATGGAGTTTACTGCCACGGACATCTTTCAGCACTCGCCTTTCGGCGATATTCTAAAGACACTAAAGTCTCTCTCTTTATCAGGAGAGCCCTGGCTGGACTACGGTCAGCAAGGATGGAATACGGATGATGAAGAAATTCAAAGCCCACCCACCACCCACTTTGTAGCCACTTTCGACGATTTAACCGACATGCTCGACTTCGACTCCGAAGACATCGACGGTATGGACGCCGATGCAGGAGACGATGAAGAACCAGCTCCTATTGGGCCCTAGAAAGCCACCTCGTCATATGACATATACATGGTGGACACCCCAAAAGAAGGACATGGCGATGGAACAACGGAGGATGACCCCTCCAAGAAACAGCCTAAGCGCCGACGTCAGCGGCGCCGCTCAAAATCCCGCCAAAGCAAATACGGTGATTCCAGCACGGGAGATAATAATACTCCGGAGAGTGCCGAAGAAAACCCCCTCCAGCAAGATTCAGCACAGGAGGATGGAGAAGCCAGCCCTCATGAGAGAGCGGCAGAGAGAGAGGTCGAGGACGATACTTATATGCCTCCCTCCGAAGACGAGGAAAGCCTCGACGACGATGAATTCGTCGTGCCAGAGGATATCGTCGAGCAAGAGCATTTTCAACGCAGGCTTATGGCCACGACAAGAAGCCTCAAGAAAAAATAGCAACAACTTAGAGCTGATCAAGATTTGCTAGTCGACAGATGGACTGAAGTCCTTATGGCCGAAGAGCATAAACTCGAACGCCCCTCCAAGAGCTACCCAAAGCGCAGGTTGCTACCCCGATTAGAGGAGGAAGCACTTAAACCTACATCACCAGCACTTGATGCGGCCGACCGGCCACCTCGTGGCCGTGAAAGAGAGGCCTCTCGGCCCTCCACTCAAGCCGCACCCCGTACCAAGGCATGGGAAAATGCGCCAGACCTGCGAGATATGTTGGAGGATAAGGCAAGGCAAACAAGATCGATCTACGGATCGCGTGGGTGCCCCACGACTCGAGACGATAACCGTCACGCCGGACACAAATCCGGTAGGGCCGAACACAGTAGACAAATCTCATTGGAGCTATGTCGTGATATAGCCCAGTACAGAGGCGCCGCACACCCACTATGCTTCACAGACGAAGTAATGGAACATCAAGTCCCCGAGGGTTTCAAACCCGTAAATATCGAATCATATGATGGCACAACAGATCCTGCGGTATGGATCGAGGATTATCTCCTTCATATCCACATGGCCCGCGGCGATGATCTCCACGCCATCAAATACCTCCCGCTCAAGCTTAAAGGACCAGCTCGGCATTGGCTTAACAGCTTGCCAGCAGGATCAATCAGTTGTTGGGAGGACCTGGAAGCCGCATTCCTCGACAATTTCCAGGGCACTTATGTGCGACCACCAGATGCCGACGACCTAAGCCACGTAATTCAGCAGCCAGAGGAATCGGCTAGGCAATTCTGGACACGGTTCCTAACCAAGAAAAATCAAATAGTGGACTGTCCGGACGCAGAGGCCCTAGCAGCCTTCAAGCACAATATCTGTGACGAGTGGCTTGCCCGGCACCTTGGACAGGAAAAGCCGAAATCTATGGCAGCACTCACGACACTCATGACCCGCTTTTGCGCGGGAGAACATAGCTGGCTTGCTCGTAGCAACAATATGACCCAGAACACTGGTAATTCGGATACCAGGGACAGTAGTGGCAGGTCGTGTCGCAACAAGCAGAAGCGCCGCGTTAATGGCGACAATGCTGAGGATACGGCAGTTAATGCCGGATTCAAAGGCTATAAATCCGGTCAGCGGAAAAATCCATTCAAAAGAAATCCTAGGGGCCCGTCCAGTTTGAACCGAATACTCGACCGCTTGTGCCAGATACATGGCACCCCCGAAAAGCTGGCCAATCACACCAACAGGGATTGTTGGGTGTTCAAGCAGGCAGGCAAGTTAAATGCCGAAAATAAAGACAAGGGGTGGCATAGCGATGGCGACGAAGAGCCCCAGCCGCCGAACAACAGTGGACAGAAGGGTTTTCCCCCACAAGTGCGGACGGTGAACATGATATACGCAACCCACATCCCCAAGAGGGAGCGGAAGCGTGCGTTAAGGGACGTATACGCGGTAGAGCCAGTCGCCCCAAAGTTCAACCCATGGTCCTCCTGCCCGATCACCTTTGATCGAAGGGACCATCCCACTAGCACCCATCATGGCGGATTCTCCGCATTGGTTCTAGACCCAATTATTGACGGATTTCATCTCACTAGAGTCCTTATGGACGGTGGCAGTAGCCTGAACCTGCTTTACCAGGATATAGTGCGGAAAATGGGCATAGATCCCTTGAGGATTAAGCCCACCAAAACGACCTTTAAAGGCATAATACCAGGTGTAGAGGCCAACTGTACAGGCTCAGTCACACTTTAAGTAGTCTTTGGATCTCCGGATAATTTCTGAAGTGAGGAGTTAGTCTTCGACATAGTCCCATTCCGCAGTGACTATCACGCACTGCTCGGGCGAACCGCATTCGCCAAGTTCAATGCGGTACCGCACTGCGCATACCTTAAGCTCAAGATGCCAGGCCCTCGAGGAGTAATTACGGTCAATGGAAACACCGAACGCTCCCTCCAAAAAGAGGAGCACACGGCGGCCCTTGCAGCGGAAGTACAAAGCAGCCTCTCCAGGCAGTTCTCCAGTCCTGCCATTAAACGTCCGGACACCGTCAAGCGCACCCGGAGTAACCTACAACAAGACCGCCTGGCATGTTCCGAGCAGGCGTAGCAATGCGGCCCCAACCCCAGGCCTCGCAAAAATGCGACACCAGTGCTTCGCGTACATAACTACACTCTAGAAATACCATGGGTACAGGGGGAGGGGCACCATCACGGCACGCCCGAAACACGGATTAAACCGCACCAGGGGCTGCCAATTTTTTGATTTTCTCTTAATTTTAGGACTCCATTCTTCGGAAGCCCTGTTCGGTAGTTCAATTGCCGCACAAATGATGCAAGAACTAGGGAAGCAGACAAGCCATGCCGCATTACGGAACTCCCATGTGGTCTCGATCACGAGCAGTATACCTATTTTGCTTACCATTCCGCAGCTTGCCCCTGGAGCGGACATGTTAAATACTCCAACCTTTTGCTTATCGCATTATTTGTATCATTCTGCTTTGATCGCAGCCCTTTCTATTAAACAATGCATAGCTTTTGTCTATTTTTGCATTACTTTTTTTACAAATATATATGTTCCTTAACGACATGTTGCACCCGTACACTTTGGTACGGCCAAAATACGCTAGGGGCTTTAGTACCCCTCAATATGGTGTGAGAAGTCCGAACACTTTAACAAGTGCGGCACCCCGAACTTATAGCATTATATGCATCGGCTCCGAATCATGTCTTTGGTCAATAGTTGGGTTTGCCCGGCTCCTATGTTTTGGTGCCTTACGTTCCGATATATCGGCTAAGGTAGCACTAGGAGAACTACTGCGATTGTGCCCCAGTTGAGCTGGGTCGAGCACCTCAGTAGAGAAAGCTAAAACTGACTGTCATGATGAAGCGAGAGCTGGTCGCTGTTTGAGAGGTTTTTCGAGTCCCTAAAGACTTATGCCGCTTAGAGCGAGGAGTCGGCTTTGTCCGGCCAAGGCGTGGATAGCGCCGCGAACTCGGTCTTCCGAATACCAGGGGCTTCGCTGAAATTTAAAATTATAGAATTCTATGGCTAAGTGAGAGTGTTCAAGCATTATAGTCCGATTGCCTTGTTCGTTGTGCTGAGCGCCTCCCTCGAAGGACCCAAACATGGGAAAAAGAGCGCTCAGGTTTATCCCCGAACACCCCAGCACTAGCGGCACGGGGGCAGAAGCCGACGACTTGCCATCTCTCAGAATTGATAAACAGACGCACAGAAGGTAATATTTTAAATTCCAACAACATTGCTTAGCACATATGAACAAGTTTTCAGCGCACAGGACAAAATGAGCGAGTTTTACTCAAAAATTACATCCCTGGAACATTCATCTGCCATAAGGCGGGAACCCTTCAAAACATCCTTATAATAATTCTCGGGCTTGCGATGCTCTTTCCCTGGCGGTGGACCGTCATTCACAAGCTTCTCAGCATCCAGCTTGCCCCAGTGCACCTTAGCACGGGCAAGGGCCCTACGGGCACCTTCAATGCAGACGAAGCGCTTGATGACTTCGAGCCTTGGACAGGCCTCCACCAGCCGCCACACCAGCCTGAAATAGCTCCCAGGCAGAGCCTCTCCAGATCACAGCCGAACTATAAGGCCCTTCATGGCCTGTTCGGCCGCCTTCTGGAGCTCGACCAGTTGCTTCAGCTGGTCGCTCAGGGGCATGGGGTGTCCGGCCTCAGCATACTGAGACCAGAACACCTTCTCTGTCGAGTTGCCCTCCTCGGCTCGATAGAATGCGGCGGCATCGCACACGCTACGGGGAAGATCTGCGAATGCTCCTGGAGAGCTTCGGATTCGGGTAAGTAACAAGTAACTCATGTTCATGTTTACCCGCCGCTATCTTTTTCACCACATCCAACTCCTAGAGGGTCCTCTGGGATTCGGCCTTGGCAGACTTGGCATTTTCAATAGCCACCGCGAGCTCGGACGCTCGCGTCTTTGAGTCAAGCTCCAAACTCTCATGTTTTTCCATGAGAGCCTGGAGCTCTTGCCGCACCTCGCCAACCTGGGCCTCATACTTCTCCCGCTCGGTGCGCTCTGTGGCCGCCCTCTTCTGGGCCTCGAGCAGCGCTTGCTTAAGGGTCGCCACCTCAGACGTGGCCCCTACAATAGCCACGATAATCCTGTTACTTTTTTTTTGCAATTGCACCTTTTTTATATATATTTAAACAAGGTATCTCTTACCTTCCCTGTCCTCGAGCTGCTTCTTGGCACGGCCGAGCTCTTGCTCGGACTGCTCGAGGTTCTACTTTAGCGTATCCACCTCCGCAGTCAGTGCGACGGACGCCAGCAGAGAAGCCTGCATACGCATATTGACTCCTTTTTGTTAGACTCCTGCGAATTTTATTTGATCCTCTATTCGGCTTTTCTTCCCGAACGCCAAACAGAGCATTAGGGGCTACTGTCTATGCAGTAATAGTATTTACACATTCTTTACTTACCTCAAAGCCTGTTAAAAGGCTAGCACAAGCTTCAGTCAGTCCGCTCTTGGCGGACTGAACCATCTGGACCACCGCACTCATAATGGTGCGGTGCTCCTCGTTGATGGAGGCGCCTTTGAGCGCCTCCAACAGACTGCCCGGCGCCGTCGGTTGGACGGGGGTCACCGACACGGAGGGCTTGCTCCTCTTGGAAGGAGGTCGCCCGCCGGACTCTGGAACCTTTGAAGGTTCGGGAGCAGTGACCGGCCTAGAGCCGGACATGGAGCCCTGGGGGGTTTATCCCCTTTACTCCTGGAGTCCGGGAGGTCGCCTTGCGGTGCCTCCAGGACCACCTCCTCCTGGCCTGGAACCTGTTGG